>NC_044993.1:29479419-29561571 GCF_008728515.1 Papio anubis | reverse complement strand
TTTTTTTTTTTTTTTTAATTTATTTATTATTATTATACTTTAAGTTGTAGGGTACATGTGCATAACATGCAGGTTTGTTACATATGTATACTTGTGCCATGTTAGTCTGCTGCACCCATCAACTCGTCATTTACATCAGGTATAACTCCCAATGCAATCCCTCCCCCCTCCCCCCTCCCCATGATAGGCCCCGGTGTGTGATGTTCCCCTTCCTGAGTCCAAGTGATCTCGTTGTTCAGTTCCCACCTATGAGTGAGAACATGCGGTGTTTGGTTTTCTGTTCTTGTGATAGTTTGCTAAGAATGATGGTTTCCAGCTGCATCCATGTCCCTACAAAGGACGCAAACTCATCCTTTTTTATGGCTGCATAGTATTCCATGGTGTATATGTGCCACATTTTCTTAATCCAATCTGTCACTGATGGACAATTGGGTTGATTCCAAGTCTTTGCTATTGTGAATAGTGCTGCAATAAACATACGTGTGCATGTGTCTTTATAGCAGCATAATTTATAATCCTTTGGGTATATCCCCAGTAATGGGATGGCTGGGTCATATGGTACATCTAGTTCTAGATCCTTGAGGAATCGCCATACTGTTTTCCATAATGGTTGAACTAGTTTACAATCCCACCAACAGTGTAAAAGTGTTCCTATTTCTCCACATCCTCTCCAGCACCTGTTGTTTCCTGACTTTTTAATGATCGCCATTCTAACTGGTGTGAGATGGTATCTCATTGTGGTTTTGATTTGCATTTCTCTGATGGCCAGTGATGATGAGCATTTTTTCATATGTCTGTTGGCTGTATGAATGTCCTCTTTTGAGAAATGTCTGTTCATATCCTTTGCCCACTTTTTGATGGGGTTGTTTGTTTTTTTCTTGTAAATTTGTTGGAGTTCTTTGTAGGTTCTGGATATTAGCCCTTTGTCAGATGAGTAGATTGCAAAAATTTTCTCCCATTCTGTAGGTTGCCTGTTCACTCTGATGGTAGTTTCTTTTGCTGTGCAGAAGCTCTTTAGTTTAATTAGATCCCATTTGTCAATTTTAGCTTTTGCTGCCGTTGCTTTTGGTGTTTTAGACATGAAGTCTTTGCCCATGCCTATGTCCTGAATGGTACTACCTAGGTTTTCCTCTAGGATTTTTATGGTATTAGGTCTAACATTTAAGTCTCTAATCCATCTTGAATTAATTTTCGTATAAGGAGTAAGGAAAGGATCCAGTTTCAGCTTTCTACTTATGGCTAGCCAATTTTCCCAGCACCATTTATTAAATAGGGAATCCTTTCCCCATTTCTTGTTTCTCTCAGGTTTGTCAAAGATCAGATGGCTGTAGATGTGTGGTATTATTTCTGAGGACTCTGTTCTGTTCCATTGGTCTATATCTCTGTTTTGGTACCAGTACCATGCTGTTTTGGTTACTGTAGCCTTGTAGTATAGTTTGAAGTCAGGTAGCGTGATGCCTCCAGCTTTGTTCTTTTGACTTAGGATTGTCTTGGAGATGCGGGCTCTTTTTTGGTTCCATATGAACTTTAAAGCAGTTTTTTCCAATTCTGTGAAGAAACTCATTGGTAGCTTGATGGGGATGGCATTGAATCTATAAATTACCTTGGGCAGTATGGCCATTTTCACGATATTGATTCTTCCTATCCATGAGCATGGTATGTTCTTCCATTTGTTTGTGTCCTCTTTTATTTCACTGAGCAGTGGTTTGTAGTTCTCCTTGAAGAGGTCCTTTACATCCCTTGTAAGTTGGATTCCTAGGTATTTGATTCTCTTTGAAGCAATTGTGAATGGAAGTTCATTCATGATTTGGCTCTGTGTTTGTCTGTTATTGGTGTATAAGAATGCTTGTGATTTTTGCACATTAATTTTGTATCCTGAGACTTTGCTGAAGTTGCTTATCAGCTTAAGGAGATTTTGGGCTGAGACAATGGGGTTTTCTAAATATACAATCATGTCATCTGCAAACAGGGACAATTTGACTTCTTCTTTTCCTAACTGAATACCCCTGATTTCTTTCTCTTGCCTAATTGCCCTAGCCAGAACTTCCAACACTATGTTGAATAGGAGTGGTGAGAGAGGGCATCCCTGTCTTGTGCCAGTTTTCAAAGGGAATGTTTCCAGTTTTTGCCCATTCAGTATGATATTGGCTGTGGGTTTGTCATAAATAGCTCTTATTATTTTGAGGTACGTTCCATCAATACCGAATTTATTGAGCGTTTTTAGCATGAAGGGCTGTTGAATTTTGTCAAAAGCCTTTTCTGCATCTATTGAGATAATCATGTGGTTCTTGTCTTTGGTTCTGTTTATATGCTGGATTATGTTTATTGATTTGCGAATGTTGAACCAGCCTTGCATCCCAGGGATGAAGCCCACTTGATCATGGTGGATAAGCTTTTTGATGTGTTGTTGAATCCGGTTTGCCAGTATTTTATTGAGGATTTTTGCATCGATGTTCATCAGGGATATTGGTCTAAAATTCTCTTTTTTTGTTGTGTCTCTGCCAGGCTTTGGTATCAGGATGATGTTGGCCTCATAAAATGAGTTAGGGAGGATTCCTTCTTTTTCTATTGATTGGAATAGTTTCAGAAGGAATGGTACCAACTCCTCCTTATACCTCTGGTAGAATTCAGCTGTGAATCCATCTGGTCCTGGACTTTTTTTGGTTGGTAGGCTATTAATTATTGCCTCAATTTCAGAGCCTACTATTGGTCTATTCAGGGATTCAACTTCTTCCTGGTTTAGTCTTGGAAGAGTGTAAGTGTCCAGGAAATTATCCATTTCTTCTAGGTTTTCCAGTTTATTTGCGTAGAGGTGTTTATAGTATTCTCTGATGGTAGTTTGTATTTCTGTGGGGTCGGTGGTGATATCCCCTTTATAATTTTTAATTGCGTCGATTTGATTCTTCTCTCTTTTCTTCTTTATTAGTCTTGCTAGTGGTCTGTCAATTTTGTTGATCTTTTCAAAAAACCAACTCCTGGATTCATTGATTTTTTGGAGGGTTTTTTGTGTCTCTATCTCCTTCAGTTCTGCTCTGATCTTAGTTATTTCTTGCCTTCTGCTAGCTTTGGAATGTGTTTGCTCTTGCTTCTCTAGTTCTTTTAATTGCGATGTTAGAGTGTCAATTTTTGATCTTTCCTGCTTTCTCTTGTGGGCATTTAGTGCTATAAATTTCCCTCTGCACACTGCTTTAAATGTGTCCCAGAGATTCTGGTATGTTGTATCTTTGTTCTCATTGGTTTCAAAGAACATCTTTATTTCTGCCTTCATTTCGTTATGTACCCAGTAGTCATTCAGGAGCAGGTTGTTCAGTTTCCATGTAGTTGAGCGGTTTTGATTGAGTTTCTTAGTCCTGAGTTCTAGTTTGATTGCACTGTGGTCTGAGAGACAGTTTGTTATAATTTCTGTTCTTGTACATTTGCTGAGGAGTGCTTTACTTCCAATTATGTGGTCAATTTTGGAGTAAGTACGATGTGGTGCTGAGAAGAATGTATATTCTGTTGATTTGGGGTGGAGAGTTCTATAGATGTCTATTAGGTCTGCTTGCTGCAGAGATGAGTTCAATTCCTGGACATCCTTGTTAACTTTCTGTCTCGTTGATCTGTCTAATGTTGACAGTGGAGTGTTGAAGTCTCCCATTATTATTGTATGGGAGTCTAAGTCTCTTTGTAAGTCTCTAAGGACTTGCTTTATGAATCTGGGTGCTCCTGTATTGGGTGCATATATATTTAGGATAGTTAGCTCTTCCTGTTGAATTGATCCCTTGACCATTATGTAATGGCCTTCTTTGTCTGCAAGGCCGGCGGACCCCGCCCCGCCCCCTCGCGGGGACGGAGGGGCGCCGGGGGCCTCCCACTTATTCTACACCTCTCATGTCTCTTCACCGTGCCAGACTAGAGTCAAGCTCAACAGGGTCTTCTTTCCCCGCTGATTCCGCCAAGCCCGTTCCCTTGGCTGTGGTTTCGCTGGATAGTAGGTAGGGACAGTGGGAATCTCGTTCATCCATTCATGCGCGTCACTAATTAGATGACGAGGCATTTGGCTACCTTAAGAGAGTCATAGTTACTCCCGCCGTTTACCCGCGCTTCATTGAATTTCTTCACTTTGACATTCAGAGCACTGGGCAGAAATCACATCGCGTCAACACCCGCCGCGGGCCTTCGCGAAGATATGTCTTTTAGACACTCAGGACAACTCATTTTCAATACCAAAATAACAGAAAAAAAAAAAAAATCATCAGAATACTGACTGGTGAATGTATGACCAATAATGAAATGGGAAGGATTTTCTTGAGCCATATTATTTATATAACCAGAATATATTTATTTTATAAGATGAGATGAGACTATGCTAGGCATTTTGGGGGATACCCAAGAAGTAGAAATGCAACTAAATCCTAATTTATGCACAGCCTTATTTCAAGACCAGTCATTTTCTTGTAATAAAATCAGAGAGACAGCCCAGTGTTTGTGGCAAAATCGGCAAAGCTGGCTTCCACTTCTAGCTCCTCTCGGCTTCCTACCTGTGTGACTGGGGACAAGCCACTAAGCTTCGCTTTACCTACATTTCTCACCCATGCTACGGGAATGCCTAAAGATATTCAGAGAAGTGTTGGGAGAATGTTTCTCATATGGTTCCTGGTGCTTATTTGATCCTTACTTTGATCCTGGTGCTTATTTCATCTATCACATGTACCCGCCAAATATGTACATTTAGTATGTATCAGTAAATAAAGAACACAAATAAAAACTTTCACCTTTGCCTGCTAATAAAGCAACCATTTGTATACATAATAAATATTTTAATATGGGCTTGGATCAAGGAATCAATTAAGTGCTTTAATAAAGTAGAAATTAAGCCAACTTAAAAATATGAAAAATATACTTTAAAACAAGAAGTAAATTTTGGAGAGCAAAAGAAACAGCAATCAGAGCTGTGTGGTTATTCAGTGTGTAAGTTGGCACATTTCAGAATCAGACAGCTTGGGTTTGAACCCTGGCTCCTCAACTTTATCTGCAAAATGGGTATAATAACAGTATCAACCTCACAATGCTGTGAAGATAATACACTTAAGAGTGAGACGTTCAGGGCTCTGCCTGGCATGTAGTAAGCACTCAATAGCTAACTAACATTGATTAGTATTATTATTCTGACAGCTTAAGTAGTTACCTGCCTTGTCAAACTTCCATATGAAATGCCCTCAAGGCTACCATGGTTATCTTTCCCCGTGCGTACCACAATTCAAAATTCCAAAACTTAAAAAAAAAAAAAGTATTTGTGTAAACATTAATTTGGTGACCGGCTTCCTCAGCATCCTATAAACTCCCTGAAAGCAGGCCTCATGTTCTCGATCATCACCAATGCTTCTACAGTGCCTGCCCAACTTGCTAAGCACTGAAATTAACATTGAAAAATGGAATAAATGGAAAGAAAAAGATACATGGCTATCTCCAAGGGGTTTGTTTGTTTATTTGTTTATTTCCTGAGACAGAGTCTTGCTCTGTCGCCCAGGCTGGAGTGCAGTGGCGCCATCTCAGCTCATTGCAACCTCCACCTCCCAGGTTCAAGTGATTCTCCAGCCTCTGCCTTTCTAGTAGCTAGAATTACAGGCGCACGCCACCACACCCAGCTAATTTTTGTATTTTTAGTAGAGACAGAGTCTCACCATGTTGGCCAGGCTGGTCTGGAACTCCTGACCTCAAGTGACCCAACTGCCTCGGCCTCCCAAACTGCTGAGATTACAGGCATGAGGCACTGCGCCCGGACTCCAAGGGCTATTTTTAAAGTGTAGTTTGGCTTTAATTTTTCATCTTCATCCCATCATTTTCCTATTCAAAGTGTGTATGTAACACAGCACACTGAAGCAATATAGAATATTTATTAGCAGGCTGAGAAGAAGGAGAAAAGGAGGCCATTTACATGTAAATAGTATGCTTAACGCAGCCCCTTATGGAGAATGCCCAAAGGGTACCACCAGCTTCCTTAGATAGTAATTGGAAGCCTAATTCAGATAGGTTAATTGTAGGGTGGTAGAGATGTGTACTGGCCTGTGCAAAATAGCAAAGGAGAGACTGGCAAGCTGCCTCCGCTGGCTGCAGAATATAATAATATTACAGCATCCACTTCCTCTGGCTTTAGCATGTCACTAGTCAAGAGTAACTTGGAAGAAATGGAAATATTTCTCTAGATTAAAAAAAAAAAAACAAAAAAACTTTCTTATACTAAGAACAACTGAAGTTTTATCACTGGTCTTAATTAAAACTTTTGAAATTCATGAGGACCTGTGGGGTAAGAACTGAGTCTGTTTATCTCCCCTAGTCCAAGCTTTAACTCATATGCAAGGAGACCTGGATTTAAA
The DNA here is from genome assembly GCF_008728515.1 of Papio anubis. Classification (NCBI taxonomy): domain Eukaryota; kingdom Metazoa; phylum Chordata; class Mammalia; order Primates; family Cercopithecidae; genus Papio; species Papio anubis. The sequence continues at coordinate 29,555,215 of NC_044993.1, read as the reverse complement.
TACTTACAGCAACACTTACAAACAGTGTACCTCAGGGCACACTTTCTAACTTCTCACAACTTTGACTTACACTTCTGCAAATCATGGATAAATAGTATTTGGCTCACAACCTTAAAAGTTTAGATGAGATGATCAATGAACAACTAGTGTACTGTCTGTTACCTACTAAGTACTCAGGCAATGTTAGTGCTCTCTTCCTCAAGATGGTTGGCAGTTTCCTATAAAGTTAAACCTACCTTATGACCCAGCAGTTCCACTCCTAGATGTTTACCCAAAATAAATAAAAATGGGTGATCACAAAAACATTTATGGAAGAATCCATAAGGGGCAAAAACTGGACGGAAGAAAGCAGCCACAACTATCCATAAACAAATATGTGCTTTTATAGATAAGCAAACTGTACTTTTACCTACTGGATGAAACAGTACTCGGAAATGAAAGAGAATGAACTACTAATATAGGGAGCAACATGGATAAAGCTCTGAAACATTATGTTTTAGTCTGACACAAAAGATTATATACTATACTATTTTTTAATCTATGATTACAGAACAGACAAAATTAATCTATGAGGATGAAAGTCAAAACAGTGGCTTCCTCTGGAGGAGGAGGATCAGCTTCAAATAGAGCAAAAGAAATTTTCTGGAGTAACGGAAAAGTTCTATAAGTGGACTAGAATATTGGTTTTTGTGTATACCCATTTATCAAACTCCTCAATTCCATATGTAACTGTTTATACTTTTTACTTTATTAAGAAATAATTTTTTAAAATTAAGGGCAAAGATTGCATCTTTCTAGTGTTTTCCTACTGAGCCCAAAAAGATTCCAGACAAATAGTAAATGAGTACATTTGTTGATGTAAATGTTCTTGCTATATACACGTATTTGCATACCTTTACTCTTTGTATATGTCTATTTATACACTTGCAGACAAATATACATGGCATAATGCATACTTTACCTATGATACACCCCACCCGCTACCCTCAGCCACAACCATAGCAATACATGTGTTTGAAACTGGTCTCTGGCCATGTTACTTGCTGCTGGTTTAGCTCCTAAATTAAGTTGTAAACTGCCAGAGGCTGAAGTCAATTGTTTTTCTTTTCCTTTCTCTTACTCATCTACTATTGTTGCCAAGATGTAAATTCTTAGTAAGTGCACAAAGGAAGAATACAAAAGAGGGGAAAAAAAAAACTTTTTTTTTTTTTTTGAGGTGGAGTCTCCCTCTGTCACTCAGGCTGGAGTGCAGTGGCACAGTCTTGGCTCAATGCAACCTCTGCCTCCTGGGTTCAAGCAGTTCTCCGGCTTCAGCCTCCCCAGTAGCTGGGATTACAGGCGTGTGCCACCATGCCTGGCCAATTATTTTTTATTTTAATAGAGATGGGGTTTTGCCATGTTGGCCAGGCTGGTCTCGATCTCCAGACCTCAAACGATCCAACCGCCTCAGCCTCCCAAAAGTGCTGGGATTATAAGCATGAGCCACTGCGCCCAGCCAGAAAACATCTATTTGAAAACCACCTTAGTTTTCTTTTGAAAGAGTGTCCACCTCGGGAAATATTAATATATATTTTATTTTTTCTTTTTTATTGTGATAATTAGAATTAAATTCCTTTTTGTCAGTAATAATAGACATATCACTACAACAATAATTGGCCTTTTTACTATTTTACTATTTTTTACTGATTTGATTTAGTCTTGGATAATTTCTCTTTTATTTCCAGCTTTATGGAGGACTAATTGAACAATACAAATGATATATATTCAAGAAGTACGGTGTGATAATATATGTGTACATTTTATAATGATTATCACATTATATTCATTAACACTTTCAGTATTTTCATTACATAGTAATTATCATAGACTAAGAGAAGTCTAAAGTTTGCCTACCATGAATCATTAAAATGTCACATTTTGGCTTTATGACTTTTTCAGAAATCTATTCTATTTCGGTTTAGCCACTTAGGTCAGGCAAGAGAAGACTTACTTTTTTTTTCAACTTATGTTTATTTGTTCAAAGATTTTAGAGGTACTCAGGTGGGTTTTAAATACTCTGTCTTTTAATTTTTAAAATATTATTGACCCTGATTTGTAGTTTATTGCATAAACTAAGTTTGAATGAATAAAACTTCAGAAATCTGAAATTTATATTTAATGAGCCTAAATGTTTTAACTTCCAATTTGACCAATGTTAAAATTCTAGTATGAGACCACTTTAATTTAGGAATGTGTCCTATGAAGAGACCAAGAGTGCTGCCAGAAATGCTTTATAGTCAGAAATTCAGAGTTCCTTCCTTCCTTCCTTCCTTCCTTCCTTCCTTCCTTCCTTCCTTCCTTCCTTCCTTCCTTCCTTCCTTCCTTTCCTTCCTTCCTTCCTTCCTTTTTGTATTTTAGTAGAGACGGGATTTCACCATGTTGGCCAGGATGGTCTCGAACTCCTGACCTTGTGATCTACCCACCTCGGCCTCCCAAAGTGCTGGGATTACAGGCATGAGTCACTGCGCCAGGTTGAAATTCAGAATTTCATATAACATTCTCAAGTCACTGAGTTACTAAACTTCATGTAAAAACTTTGTTATTTTTGAATTATCTCTAAATTGTATACTATACCTTAACAAAATATCCTATTCTAATATAGGCAGAAATATATCCCAATAAATAAGAAATAAACTCATGAATTAATCCATTCATACAGCTTGTCCATTTGGGACATGCTTGATAAGTTTCAGGTATCATGTCAGGCAGTGATAATGCAAAGTTGAGTGAAATCTATCTCCACTCTTAAGTAGTAACTGTATTGATAATATATATAGTAACATTTGTTATCATTACTATAGTCATCTTGATCAAACTGGATACTATGTCTACGATTTCACTCCTGTTGCCCAGGGGCAGGCACAATAACAGCTTCACAAAGATGTCTACATCCTAATCCCCAGAACCTGTGAATATTTGCAAAGGGACTTTGGCAAATGTGATGCAGTAAAGGATCCTGAATGGGATTATTATTCTGGATAATCTGGATGGGTACAACGTAGTCATTAACTCCTTGTAAGTGAAAGAGAAAGGCAAGTGAGTCAGTCCAGGAAGATGTGGCAACAGAAGTAAACATTAGGGTGATATCATTCCTGACTTTCAAGATGGAAAGGGGTCATGAGCCAGGAAATGCAAGCAGTCTAAAAAAAAGAATTTGGATTCTTTCTTAGAACCTCCAGAAGAAACTCAGTCCTGCCAGTACCTTGATTTAAGACCAGTGATACCCATTTTAGACTTCTGCCATCTAGAGATGTAAAATAATAAATTTCTATTGTTTTAAGCCACTAAGTTCTGGTTAATTTATCACAGCAGCAATGGGAAACTAATAATATCTTCAATTCACTGGCCCCCACCCTCAGAAAATCTTCATAAATACAGAAATTTGAGTCTCAGTTTCTTTAGGTTCAAATAAAGACAAAGAAAGTTCAATTAAGTTTTACGAATCACATGCTTAATGCATCACTGCATGAACCTAACATCTCCTGATATCAATTCTACACTAGTTCTAAACTAGGAATTCCTCAGAGACAAGGTGATGATCCTATCAGTAAATGATGGCAATATAGTGAGTTTGAACTAAAGCAGAGGTATGTGCCATATGGGGTGGTAGTGGGTGATGGTGGTCGAGTTAGCAGCAGAAATACTCAATTCAGTAACAATGAGTGAGGCCCTTTTTAAAAGTATGTGTTTTTTTTTGTTTTTTTTTTGTGAGACTGAGGAGTCTCACTGTTGCTCAGACTGGAGTGCAGTGGCACCCTCTCAGCTCATTGCAGCCTCCTCCACATCCCAGGTTCCAGAGATTCTCCTGTCTCAGGCTGCCAGGTAGCTGTGATTACAGGCAAGTGCCACCATACCCAACTAAATTTTGTCCTTTTTATAGAGACGGGGTTTCACCATGTTGGCCAGGTTGGTCTCGAACTCCTGATCTCAGGTGACCCACCCGCCTTGGCCTCCAAAGGGCTAGGATTACAGGCATGAGCCACTGTACCCAGCCTAAAAGTAGGTTCTAAGTCAGGAATTAAGAAGGACTGATTTGGAAGAAAAGGAATCAGAAGACTCATCTGATAAGAGAGGACACAGTAAATAAATCAGCTTAAACTAGTCAGAGCCAAGTGACAACAAAAGCAGCCCACTGCTCATTATACCCTCATTATAATGCATTACTAAAAAACACACCCCCTTCATGATGTAACAGTTTATGTTTGACATAGCAACCACCAGAAGAAGCCGTATGTGGTAAAAATTAAAAATTTAATTAAAAATTAAAATTAAAAAAAGTCCTTCCTAGGTTCCTGGAAATCCTCAACTCTTTTCCCTGAAAGCCTATGAATAACCCTCCCCCTAATTACACATATTAAATGCAATCAATAAAACAGCTAACCCAAGACCCTCCCAGCATATCTCCTCTCTCAGATTGCCCCACTGTGTCTGTAGAGCAGTATTTGCAATAAGCTTCACTTTTCACTTTGCACTTGTGATTTGCTCTTGAATTTTTTATTGAAATCAAGAACCCACACCTTCCACAACTCCCTAGGGGATAGGAGGTTCTTGCCCGGCATCAGTTCTACTGTCATCCTATTCAAGAGATGAAGAAACAGGTTTATAGTGGATGGGAAATTTGCCACAGACGCACAACCAGAAAGTAGGCAGCCACAATTTTAAATTACGTTTGTCAGACTCAATGTTTAACTGTTACAAAAAGCAGCCACCTATAGTTTCTGGTAAAGAATTAAAGCCAGGGGTTGGTTGTGCTGGTGATAAAGAATGTCTTTACAGGAAAAAAATAGCTTCATCTAGATCGTGAATAATAGGAGGACTTGAGACCCAAGGTTGATTAAAGGATAAAAGACATTCCAGAAAATGAACAGCATGAAGATAATGAAACTCCACAAGACTGGGTGCGGTGGCTCATGCCTGTAATCCCAGCACTTTGGGAGGCTGAGGCAGGTGGATCACCAGAGGTCAGGAGTTCAATATCAGCCTGGCCAACATGGTGAAACCCTGTCTCTACTAACAATACAAAAAATTTAGCTGGACGTGGTGGCAGGAGCCTGCAAATCCCAGCTACTCGGGAGGCTGAGGTAGGAGAATCACTTGAACCCAGGAGGCGGAGGTTGCCATGAGCCGAGATCGTGCCACTGCACTCCAACCTGGGCAACAAGAGTGAGACTCCCATCTCAAAAAAGAAAAAAAAGAAAAAGAAACTCCACAAGACTTTGGAAAACCTCCAATGGTTTGAAATAAAAAGATCTTAAGGTTTAAGAGAGAATGTATTAGTCAGAGAAAGCTATTGTCAAAGCAAACCAAAATATCAGTGACTCGACACAATAAAATTGTATTTGTTATTTATGTCAAGGTCCAAAAAGAGTCTACCTCATCTGCATACTCTCTCTCATGGCTCTCCACCAAATCATGTTTCTGGGATCCAGAAGATTTACACTGTGTGGCGCTGACATCCCTTAGGCCTTGGAGTCCTTCTTACCAGCCATGTGAAAGGGGAAAAAGAAGAGTATTTGGAAAAGCCCAGAGGAGATTTTAAGATGTTGATTAGTATTTTCGATGAGTTGTGTAACAGTGTACAATATTCTGTGGAGAGAAAAGGCCAGTCTGATTCACAAATTTGTCTATTATTCAGTCTCTTACAGAGATTTTAAGAGTATCTTCCTGGACTAGTTTAACATGGTTCATATTCACTGTGGCTAGGTTAGAAAATTCCACCATCCACAGTGCACCTGGGAGCATCAGCCTGGTTTACCTAAAAGGCAGCAACATCATCCTTGATTTATTCAGCTCAGGTTAGGTTTCATCTTCTGAACAATTTTGACCATTATTTTGTTTTATTTCATTTTTGCCACTGACACAGTAATGATTAATCAGATAGTAACCTGGGCTATGCAAAGTTCTGTTTTGTTTTGTTTTCCTTAGGGAAAATTAAAAGGACACATCCTTATAAATAAGACCCATATTTATCAACTATAGGGGACTTCTATAGTGGCAAAGTAAAACAACGACTTTGAATAAAAAAGGGAGTTTGTCTCATTGAATATTTTTCTAAAGGGTTCTACTCAAGTTTAAACTTATATTATAGCCCACCTCCAATTTCAACATTGAAGTATAAGTTGTTTAATAGCCTCACTCTCTCTTTCCTTACCCCATCGCTCACCAGTTTCATTAAGACTGTCAGTTGCAGTTACCCCATACCTCAAAAACACTAGAGGGTTGAACTGAAGGACAGTATTTTTATCATTTTGGAAAATGGTATTATACACTTGTACACATTTTAATTTGAAGGGGTTGGCCTTTGGAATGGGAAAGATTTTGCCAGATGTCCAGCCACGTAACAAGAGAGTCATTACTATCCTGTTTCTTAAATGAAGAGTCAGAAGACCATCTAAGGTCTCACAGTTAAAAGGTGGAACCAGGACTCAAACCTAAATGTTTCTTATTTCAAAGTCCATGAATAACTTAAAATTAACTAATTGTTTTTACTTTGTATTAAGGAATAAAGAAAAGTTATTTTTTTGCGGTATATTAGCATATCCTGGGTTTCTGTTTATCTATATTTGAGTGGTTCTGTAAGAGGACGTTTGCAGATTTATTATTCAAAATATGCTTTAAGATTCTTCAATGAAAAGACTAAACAAGTTTAATCACAAAGTCTCTGTATGAGATTCCAGAAGGAATAGTCAGAGATTGTACATGCCATACACTCTAGTGGGGTCTGGAGAGGATGATTACAGAATATAGCATTCTATATTCTGTATCAATTAACACAAAAGACTAAATCAGGCCAACTATTCCAACTTCAGAATTGAAGTCCACATATTCCAGCTGAATAAAAATTTAGCAATTTTTTTCTATTAAAAATTCTTGTTTTCAATATTACCTAATCCTAACAGCTATATGAATCCATCACCTCATATGAAGTAAACTCATTTCCATTCTTTCTGGGAAGAAAAATAATAAAACCTCAGCTGCATTAATGCTAACAGCTTATCGAGAATGTTTAGAATAAACACAAAATTGTTATGATATTCTTTTTGTAATTTCATGGCAATATAATAAGGATTAGTATATGAACACTAGACTATAATAAAGAGAGGAAGTAAAATCAATCTCATATTTGCACCAGATAAACCTTTGAAAAGAGGTTAAAATGCTCCCTTAAATATCATAATAATTGGAATGTGTGAATATTTTTTTCTCCTTGAAGTAAGTCCCACTTATCAGCCTGTTACAGAAGGTAACAATTATGTTTTAGGTATAGGAAGATTGAAGACATCAAATTCAAGAAATGAAAAAAGCACTCATAGTCTTTTTTTTTTTTTTTTTTTTTGAGTCGGAGTCTCGCTCTGTCACCCAGGCTGGAGTGCAGTGGCCGGATCTCAGCTCACTGCAAGCTCCGCCTCCCGGGTTCACGCCGTTCTCCTGCCTCAGCCTCCCGAGTAGCTGGGACTACAGGCGCCCGCCACCTCGCCCGGCTAAGTTTTTGTATTTTTAGTAGAGACGGGGTTTCACTGTGTTCGCCAGGATGGTCTCGATCTCCTGACCTCGTGATCCGCCCGTCTCGGCCTCCCAAAGTGCTGGGATTACAGGCTTGAGCCACCGCGCCCGGCCCATAGTCTTTATATTATAATTTTTTTTAAGTCGTCACCTGCAGCCATCTGGGAAGACCAGCTACCCACCAGTAAGAACGTGAAGAAAAAGAGGCTCAGTTTCTTCCAATGTTTGCTGTGTCTTGCCTGAACTCTTAACTCCATTTAATGAAGTACCTTAGATCCTGCCTTTTTCGTCATCAGATACGCTAATTCTAAATATTCTTCATGGTGTTTCTAACTAATACCTGTAAAATATGATTTACTCTGCTTTGGCTCTGGGGTAGCCATTTTTCTTAGATACGAATTCATGTGCTAATGTCAACCCCAGTCGATATGGTTTGGCTCTGTGTCCCCACCCAAATCTCATCTCAAATTGTAATCCCATGCGTCAAAGGAAGGAGGTGATTGGATCATGGGGGGCGGTTTTCCCCATGCTGTTCTCGTGATAGTGAGTGAGTTCTCGCCAGATCTGATGATTTTATAAGGTAGTTGTTCCTGCTCTTGCTCGCTTTTTTTCTTGCTGCCTTGTGAAGAAGGTTCTTGCTTCCCCTTCACCTATCTATCTAGAAAAAAAGCCTGGAGATTGTGAATGTCTAATGGTCAAGGGTGGAGATGAAAAACTCTGAACCATTGCTCTGAATTTTGACTATGTTCTTTGTTTCATAAGCAGTTTATTATTTCTCCTAGGAAACCACTTTTATTTAATGTTTTGGAAGCAGTAGCCTACTTTTGTTTGTTGCAAAAGAAACACATAGCTGTACATCTGGTACCTAGAAACAAAACTTGTTACTTGTGAAGAACCTCAAAACATCCATTGATTTGAAGTTACATCGATAGACCACTCTTTCCAATCTTAAGATACATTCAAGGATAGGAGAGCAGAAAATCCTGAACTGTAGTGTTTCATGAAATAGAACTGGCATTTAAAGGGCATTTGAAATTCTAAAGAATTCTTTCATTAAGCAAAAAGCAGATTGGTAGTTGAAAATATCTGAAAATATAATAATGATAAAATTACTTTAGTAAATGTAATGAGAAAACCTTGAGACTTCATTACCATATATTGGATTCTGCCAAGCCTTTTTCTTCCCTAGAGTGCATAAATACAAATAAAACCAAATAAATTATAGGGAGGAAACTTCAGAAATTTTAGTGAAGTCAAATTGGCATTGATTTTAGAAAAACATAGGCTTGCCAGAAAAAATAAAGGAACAATTTCAGGTATTTATTCCTTTTAGTATGCTCTTTCTCAGTTATACCTTACTCATAAAACATAATTTTAGTTACATAGTTATAAAGAGTAATTGTAACAAAATTCTTATGTTCCATATGTGCTCAATTGTAAATATGTTACCAACATTATTATTTAGTACATATGGTGTTAAATATAAAACAGTGGCACATGTAATGCATGCATGAGTAGTAAATTTTATGTTAATTTTAAGTGAAAATACTTTTCATAATTTTAGAACCAGAAAAAAAGGCTACAGGAGGTATCTGTTCAGATGGGCAAAAGCATGGAGAATTATGTAAATGTGCAGTTTCCAAACTTTTGCAATTGAAAACAAATATAAACACATATATGTATATATGTATATGCTTATATACACATACATGTATGTATGTGTACACACATATACATATATGTTAGCTACAAAACTCTTGACAAAATCTCTTATGTTAAGAAGAAAACTATAAACATTTCTGATCTTAGATATAGGTAAGCTTTTTAGATAATTCAGTTATTTGGAAGAACAGCCTTGACCTTTATATGTAGTCATTTGTATACTTTTGAGAAAATTGGGATAATCTTAAACTCACAACTTAAAAATACCTTTTGTTAAATAGCAAAACATTAATATTCCCCATGTCATTTTTCTTTTTGTAGTACATTCATTGTTTTATTACAATTGATGATAAATTATAAACAATTATGTGAGGAACATCTTATTGAGTACATTTTTAGATATTTCCATACTCCATAATTAGGTCATTAGAAGAAGTTTTGGTAATTAGCATTGATGCAAAGTAAGGTTTCTCTTACCCCTTTTATAAATCTATGGTTTTTAAACTTTACTGTACATCAGAATCAACTGGTGGTTTTGTAAAAACACATGTCACTGGGCTTCATCCACAGAGTTTTGATACAGTACATCTGAAGTAGGATATGAGAATATTCGTTTCTAACACACCAATGCTGCTGAGCCAAACCACTTCTCAAAGTGCTGAGCCACTTTGAGAACCACTGTGACATATATAGCCAAATGCTAAAAACCAAATCTTTTAAAAGAGTAGTCATTGTAATGTTAGCACTTGTTGATTGAGAAAGTATGTGCACACATATGATTCAGGAATCCATTGCAATGATACTGAGGTCCCTCGAGGCAGGCAAGGGGTTCCTGTATCACAGGTCATTGATTTTTCTTCCAGTTGATTTCAAAACAAAACAAGTCTTCATTTTTCAGACTTTGATATTTTGCTATTGCCTTTTGAACACCAAGTTTGTTTGCTGATGAATAAATACTTTGAGTTAGCTTTGTGGTGCTGTGTGGCACAGTTAATTTTTCAGTTTTGTTACCAATTGTGATTACTGGAGAAGTATATTTTGTATATAAAACAAAATTTGTACAAGAATGCATACATTTCATTGCGTTAGGCTTTAATAGAGAATGAGACAACAGTGCAAAAGCAAAGAATAAGAAGTATAAGTATATGAAAAAAGAAATATACTGAGTCAAAAGCGGAAATAATTAGGAGTGTTGAAAGAGAATATGAATATATATCCTCCACTGGGTGCACAATGGACTGAAAGTGGTTGGCTCTGTGCAATTATGAAACAAAAAAGTAAGGCACATGTGCGTGTTGCAAATATAACATCAAATGATGTTAGGGATTGGGCTTTTGTTTTCATGTGTAAAGGTCTCTAGGAAGAAAACCCTAGAAGAGATGAAATAGTAGGTTTCATGAGCCAAATACCAGCCCAAATAATAAACCAGTTATTTATTATTAATGGTTGGACCAGATCTCTTACATATTCCACCATCATTTTCCATAGTTCTCTTCTTCAAATGGAGACCTTTTCTGATGAAATGAAGACTCTAGTCTGGAAGGGTAACAGGCCTTCTAACTCCCTATTTCTTCAATTTGCAGATGCCTGCATGGGCCCCATCTGATACATCAATCTAATCATTGTGAAGAAACCAGAAACTTGAGAGTGATGGCTGGGCTTGTTAAGACAGGACCAGTCATGTTAATTCACCAATTCATTGCCAGAAGCTTACAAACCTTTTGCTGTGCAAGTGTTCAAGAAGGGGAAGAATGAGCAAAACGTTGTCATCTCCCTTTTTATAATGCAGTAATGTTTCTCATTAGCTGTTTCAATCAGTTGTAGTTAGCCAATCTAATTAGTAATTCCTCGTACTTAGGTGATGGACTGAGACCAGGGGAGTGCCAAGAGCCAAAAAAAAACCAAAAACAAAAACAAAAAACAACCAACTGAATTATCCCTTGTCTCTTTGGCCTTGGGAGAAATAGTAGAGTAGCAGAAATCACCACTATCCAGTCTCCCCACCCGACACCCCACACAAACACAAGCCCACAATTATGTCTAAAGAGCAAGGTGCAATCAGGCGCTTTATACAATTTTAACTCTCTCTTGTAGTAAAGTCTATTCAGCACCTTCATAAAAAACAAAATTAACAATGCCTGGTATTCTACATCTGTACAAAAGTGCTCCTAGAAATGAAAAAATGTCAAGAGCTTTCTGAGTCAAAGCTGAGAGGAAGCAGGGGTCAAACTAGCAAAAGGAGAATATTTTGATACATCCTACATACACATTGTACCCCAATCCTGGCTATTTAACTGGATAATCAGATCATGAATAGAGCATGTGCACGCTTCAGGCACTGATATGCTAGGACAGTGCCTCACACAAAGAAAATATTTTTAGGTTGGCCTGAAAAGTTGCATGAAAATCTAATCTGATTTACAAACTAGGGGGCAGAGCCAACATAGTTAATAGAAAAAGGTAGTTGGTTAGCTTAATACAAATCGTTCTTGGCTTAAATGTGACAACATGCAAACATCATCTCAGTACCTGACACGTAATACATTTTTAATCTCTTTTGAAAAGAACATTTGTCAAGAGAGTATGTGCAGTGTCCTTTGTGTGCTTGAGAATCAAGAAAATAAGTGGACTGTGAGTAATAATTATGCCTCCCCATCTCATCATGTATTGATTTAACGTCTACTCAGCCTATAGTAGTATTCTCAAAGTGTGGGTCACATATTGCCCGATGATTTTAGATATGAGGTGAGAAGAATTTAGGTGGCACATACATATGGCATTATATACTTTTACTCACCTAAGAGAAAACATATTCTAGAAATAATCAATGGAAGTTAAAGAAAGTAAAAGGGCATGTCATATTTTATAGCTACTGTGACTTTCACATCAAATTAATACTTGCTACTCTTTCTCTCTCTCTTTGTGTGTGTGCATATACATTTAGATAGATCTATACACACAAAGATATACATATATATATCTCAACAAAATTGTCTGACTACATGTTCAGAGCCTTACACAGGTAACAGAAACAGAAAGTCAAAATAATACTTTTGTTCACAATGTATTTATTTTTATGATTACTTTCCTTTTATATTAGTACTGCAAAAATAAAAGTGAATAGAGTGTCTATTGGCCTTAAGATTTCCTTTTGAAACACATTTTTGCAAGTGAAAATTGATTTTGATTACAGAAAAAGAAATAAATAAGGAACAGTGCAAGTAGTTTAAAGAAATCACAGAAAAAGAGTTATGTATAAAAATTAAGTTTGGGGAATTTTGTCCTATATATATTCAAATTATCTCTTAGAATAGCCAACAGGCATCTCAAAATTAAAAGAGCCAAAGCAGGATTGATTCCTCATCCTTTCTACCCCACCTGTCAAGTTTTCTTAGTTCTTTCCCTTCTTAATCTTCTGAATTGCCATTCATGCTGCTCAAACTAAAAATCTAATCTTGAGTCTATTCTTACCTTCATCTCCACAATGAATGTTCCAGAAAGTCCTATTTAATCTACCTCCAAAACAATCTGAAACCATCCACTTAGTTCCAGCACCACAACTGCCACCTGGCTCTACCTCCTAATCACCTGGTGTGGCCTGACTCCCAGTTTCCACTGTTACCTACCAGCCTGCACAATGTATGTCCTATACAGCAACAGTGATCACGGAGAGCATAATTCAGACCCCCACTTTTCTCCGTTGACTTCTTATTACCCTAAGAATAAAATACAAAACATTCATGGCCTCCGAGGCCCTATTTAATGTTTCTCTACCTCTCAGACTTCATCTCTGTCCTTCCCACCAGCTTTCCCTCATCCACCATGGTTTTACCTCCTTAACATCAAGCACTCCAAGCTTGCTTCCATCACTGAGTCTTTGCAGCTGTCTGTATTTCCTTCCTCACAAAGTCTTATTCACTTATTTCTTCTTATCATTCAGATTTCACTTAGATTTTGCCTCTACAAAGAGGCTTTCCCTGGCCATACCATCGAAACTCTTTGAAAAATAATTTGCTTTTAAATTGTCCTATTTAATGGTCTGTATAACACAAATATTTTTTTCTTGGGCACTTATTTGTTTGTTATCTATTTCTTCTACTAACACAAGAACTCCAAGGAAATAGCACCCTAATCTGTCTTGTTTGCTGTGGAACAGAACCTGACACATTAATAATAAGAAACACTCAGTCATGATTAGTTATTATTATTACCATGCTGTTATTGTCATTGTATTTTTTATTTGGCTCCCTAGAATGGCCTATCTTCTAAAACACATTAGTGAATAAATGCGTTTTGGGGAAGTGTATTAGTTCTCTACGTTCCTGTAACAAATCACCATAAACTTAGTGGCTTGAAAAAACATAGATATATACCTATATAGTATCTCACACTTCTTTAGGTGAAAGGTCTGTTGGGTTAGGCTGATTTCTCGGCTCACCGTCTCACAAGACTGAAATCAAGGTATTGACCAGCTTACTCTTTAACTGGGGGATCTCAGGAGGAATTTGCTCCAATGCTTATTCAAGCTCTTTGCAGAATTCAGCTCCATATGACTATACGACTGAGGTCTCTACTTGATTGGTCTGGGATTGTTAGAGTCTAGATCCCCCTTTTCTCTTTCTAGATAGATGGATGGATGGATAGATAGATAGATAGATAGATAGATAGATAGATAGATAGATAGTGATAGACAATAGATAGATAGAGAGATCGATCCCATCAATTTTGTTTCTCTGGAAAACCCCAAACTAGTGTCAGATTTCTTTTAGGCTGAGAGTTGTCTGAGTCCTTAGAAGTTGCACATAGATGTCTTTCTAGAAAAGACCTAGGGCAGAAATGAACAATATAAGTGATGCAATTCAGATGAATGTGTCACCAAGCCATACCTAGAGAAGCTGGTTTGCTACAGCAAAAGTTAGATTCAAATAACTGGACTGGAGAAGCTGTGAGATGGGGCACTGGAGGCATCTGGCACATTTACTTATAAAGAGAAGTTATGTAGAAGAGGTTAAGCAAATCACAGAAACCCTTTCATCCTCCTGTATAAAACTGAAAAACTAATAATTTCCTTGCCTATTTCATTCTTATTTTCTTTTCCAAAAATTTAATTCTCAATTCTGTTGAAATTTTGAGTGAAAGGTCCACTCTGGATGTCAGAATCGTTGAAATTCAGTATCATCAATGGGAGGAAAGAAAGAAAAAGCAAACAGAATATGATGTTTCTTTGTCTTTAATGACAGAATTTTTATGCAATGCATGATTTATTAAAGGAATTTGAGTGTATTAAATCAGGACAAGAGAGAATGAAAATTCATATCCTGTTTATAATGAGGCTTTGAAAATGATGCCAATTCATTAAACAGTCACTTGATGAATATTTATTAAGAAGTTACTATACTCCAGGAATGCTACCGTGTCGGATACATTAGTGAATTAAATAAACATACTTCCTTCCCTCGTGCAGTTTGCCATCTAATGTGGGGTACAAATAACCTACCATGTGAACAGTCTGCTGGGAGACAAGAGGGTTAAGGAAAATTTTTCTGTAAAAATATCATATGACCTTTGTTCTTAACGAATATAGGGTTTTAATAAGATTCACTTATGTGCAAAATGCCAGGTGCAAGACACATTTCTCTATTAGCTTAGATCATGGGAATACAAAGTCAATAGACTCACAATAGTTTAAAAAAAAGGAAGGAGGAAAGAAAGAAAACAGCCTTGAATCTTGATAGCCAAAGTCAATTCTCACTGCAAATTAGAACCTCTTTCCAAAAATTAGTCTATCTTATGATGATTTACACAAAAAGAGGGTTTAGCGATCTCACCTCTTACCAGTACCTCCTCTAGTGCTTCATGATAAAGTGAGGTTAGTCACTGCCTCTTCTGCTTCTATATTTACTGACTTAACTAATTACTTCTCTGTATAACTCTTATTATGAGAGAATGATTGGGTTGCAAATCACTCTTTTGAGCAAGGCTGTTATGCCAAGTCCCTTATAGGCTTCTGTGCAATTTGTCAGGAGGCATTGTGTGTTGTGGCAACAGTAGGTGATGGCAACAGTAGCTAATGCAATAGCCTGTAGCTACTTCAGAAGGAACAACGTCAAAAAACGATAGATCCCTTCACTGCAGAGACAAGATGTATAAACACATTCTTTTATTTTTTATTCCTTCTTTCAGTCCACCAAAAATAAAACAAAGAAAATCAAAGAAAAAATGAGCATCCGGTTCTGTACCAAGCACTGTTCCAAGAATTAGAGAAAACAAAACTTTCTTTCCTTATTTCAGGTTTTTTCTTCTCCAAAAATCTGATTCTCAATGCCATTGACTTAGGAAAATATAGCTCATTACATCGCGGAGCTTCTTTTCTGTCTAGCAGGAGAAATTGACATTGAAA
Organism: Papio anubis; assembly: GCF_008728515.1. Taxonomy (NCBI): domain Eukaryota; kingdom Metazoa; phylum Chordata; class Mammalia; order Primates; family Cercopithecidae; genus Papio; species Papio anubis. The sequence goes on along the minus strand of NC_044993.1, from coordinate 29,539,611 downwards.
CACAATTTCACTAATACATATGCACCTGAGAATTCACTGGAAATATCTTCGCTTCTTACGTCTGGTTACAATCAATCTCAGCTCATGCAGCTCCACAGCTGTATGAGTTCCTGTATTTTCCCCCAATTTTTTTGAGTTCTTGGGCTACACTGCCTTATTTTTCCCTCTACCTTTATACTTCTAGTTTCTCTTATCTGACTTGCTTCACTACTCTAACAGAAAATAGCATAAAAGTCAGTTGTTTCATTGATTTCTATAAAAAAATTCATTAAAATCACCATAGCCATCTTGAGGTTGATTTTATTGATGTTATTAGGAGTCATGAGGAGAAGTGAGATCTAACAGGCCATGACCTTCTGCAAACTTGCTCAATCTACAATAATTTTCTTTCTCTTATCCACTATTGGTTATTCCTCCATAAGAGTATTCTGATTCCATTCAGAGTAGCAATGCACTCTATTTCTTTCTTCTTCTTCTTTTTTTTTTTTTTTTTTTTTTGAGATGGAGTCTCGCTCTATCACCAGGCCGGAGTGCAGTGGCACGATCTCAGCCCACTGTGCAACCTCCACCTCCCAGGTTCTAGCAATTCTCCTGCCTCAGCCTCCCAAGTAGCTGGGACTACAGACAGGCCTGGCTAATTTGTATATTTTTAGTAGAGATGGGGTTTCACCATGTTGGCCAGGATGGTCTCAATCTCTTGACCTCGTGATCCGCCCACCTCAGTCTCCCAAAGTGCTGGGATTACAGGCATGAGCCACTGTGCCCGGCCCACATGCTATTTCTTAACTTCTCTTTAAAATGTTTGTGGTAGGCAATTTCAAACTACACCCTTGAGTAGCTTTCTGCCCTCTGGTGTGGGCTGGGGGTGTGAAGTAACTTATAATGAATAGGACATGACAGGAATGATAAGTCATCTCTTGTGAGATTAGGATATTTTAAAAATATTGCTTTCCGGCCGGGCGCGGCTGCTCACACCTGTAATCCCAGCACTTTGGGAGGCCGAGGCGGGTAGATCACGAGGTCAGGAGCTCAAGACCACCCTGGCTAAGACGGTGAAACATTGTCTCTATTAAAAATACAAAAAATTAGCTAGGCGTGGTGGTGGATGCCTGTAGTCTCCGCTACTGGGGAGGCTGAGGCAGGAGAATGGCGCGAACCCGGGAAACCAAGCTTGCAATGAGCCGAGATCGCGCCACTGCACTCCAGCCTGAGTGACACTGCGAGACTCCATCTTAAAAAAAAAAAAAAAAAAAAGTTGCTTCCCTGTTGGATATTTTATCACATTCTTCTTTGGATTGCTCTATCTGGGGAAGTCCTATGGAAAGGACATGTGAGTGAGGTTGGAAGTGGATATTCTCAGACTTGCCAACATCACATGCATAAGCATAGATGTGAGTCCTCCCAGAGTTGAGCCTTGAGATGCTGGCAGCCCCAGCCAACACCTGGATGGCTGCTTTGTAGAAGATCCTGAGCCATACCCACCAGCCAAGCTGCTCTCAGATTCCTAACCCACAGAAATTGTGTAATAGTAAATGTTTATTGTTTTAAGCTATTAATTTTGGGGGATAATTTGTTATGCAGCAGTAGATAATGAATACAATGTTCAATCCAGACAACTAGATATTGTTTGAACACATTTAAGAGTAGGCATTAAGTATTGTTCAATATATTAAAGGCAGAAAGAAGAATTGAAAATTGTTTGCTCCCTCAAAGAGAATTCAATCTATTGGGTGTAAATTAGGATTTAGATAAACAGAAAGTAAAAAGAAGAAATTTAAACAAGGGAATACAACACCCTTTTTCACTCTTGTCTTTTTTTAAGACTTTTTTATTCTGATACCTGTTAGTTTTATTAATGTGCTTAGCCCAAATAGTGAGTTTTATAGGAAAACCTAAGGGCATTCTCTCTGTGTATCATCAGGTAAGCAGATATCTAAATTCAGCACAATTGTAGTAAATCACTGGGACTACAGTATCTTAATTTTTCCTGCTGGAATCAAGCTTATATTTGACAATGTTGTTTTGTGCCAAACATAAGAGGCTTAGCCAGCAAAAGAAAATCTCTTGAGACAGCAGTGTGTTGCAAGTCTTAACTCCGTATTATGAGGTGTTTCTTGGTTTTCTTTGTTTTATTGTCTATTGTTAAATGTGTTAGAGTTGAGATTACACTGTGTCACCAAGAAGCCCCCAGGCTTGGACACAACCTTGCTAACAGGCTGAACTCTGGAGCCTTATTTTTCATGATCTCCTGAGACTCTATGCTCAGACATATGAAAGCTCTTGCATATTTCCAGTGTTCCAAGACCATTCCTAACTTCCAGGCCTTAGAATATTCTATTCCATCTGTCTGAGATGCTCTTCTCCATTTACCTGGATTGTATCTACTCATTCTTTCGCATTTAGGTAACACTGCTTCCAGAATGCCATTCACAGGTGAGTTCAGAGAACTCAACAGTTCCCTTCCCTCATAGAACCTTTTACCTGATATTAAATTATTTGCTTATATATCAATACCAGAGGTTGCACATCAGAAAGCCCAAAAGTTATGCAGGCTATATTCGGCTCCCAAATATATTTTTGTAACACAAACAAACAAACAAAATCCCCAAACCAAAACAAAACCAAACACCTGATATTGAATATTTTAAGAGCTTGGACTCACAAATTCTCCTAATCCACCGCTGTTACTTAGTATTCTGTAGGTGGCTGGCATTCCAGTTTGTATTACTTGCCCACCTCTGCTTGATTTATACTTGAAACTTGTGACCTTTTGGAGAAAGAAACATTTTTGGTTTACTTTTATGTTCACAACATCTGTCACCATTCTTGGCATGTTGTATGAACTCAGTAAGTAAATGAATAAATGAATGAATGAGTGAGTGAACAGTTTATTAATGAATAAACATTTATGCTTTAAATTCTGTGTAATTAGAGCAATGTCTTCTTCTACTGTTGATCTCTTCAAACTGTTTGCCAGATTTGTTCTCCATAGGGAGCCATTCATCAACATTCTGATGAATGAATGGATTTTAAGCAAATCCTAGCAAGCCAATCCCACTCAGTACTTTATATATTATTTTGTGTCTCCACTCATATTCTCTTTTTAAAAATTTCTCTTTATTTTGTCCTTGGAAATGAGATGTTTTGTGAGCTATTCCTCTTAAATAACTTTATTACATTTTCCCCTCTATTTAGAAAGAGAGAAAAACATGTTATATTCAAAACTGTTATTTACATCAACATTGCCATCAATAACCATTTTTCATTTTTTTTAAATTATACTTTACATTCTAGGGTACATGTGCACAACATGCAGGTTTGTTACATATGCCATGTTGGTGTGTTGTACCCATTAACTCGTCATTTACATTAGGTATATCTCCTAATGCTATCCCTCCCCTCTACGCCCTCCCCACAATAGGACCCGGTGTGTGATGATGTTCCCCTTCCTGTGTCCAAGTAATCTCATTGTTCAATTCCCACTTATGAGTGAGAACATGTGATGTTTGGTTTTCTGTTCTTGCGATAGTTGACTGAGAATGATGGTTTCCAGCTGCATCCATGTCCCTACAAAGGACACGAACTCATTGTTTTTCATGGCTGCAGAGTATTCCATGGTGCATATGTGCCACATTTTCTTAATCCAGTCTGTCACTGATGGACATTTGGGTTGATTCCAAGTCTTTGCTATTGTGAATAGTGCTGCAATAAACATACGTGTGCATGTGTCTTTATAGCAGCATGACTTATAATCCTTTGGGTATATCCCCAGTAATGGGATGGCTGGATCAAATGGTATTTCTAGTTCTAGATCCTTGAGGAATCGCCACACTGTTTTCCACAACGGTTGAACTAGTTTACAGTCCCACCAACAGTGTAAAAGTGTTCCTATTTCTCCACATCCTCTCCAGCACCTGTTGTTTCCTGATTTTTTAGTGATTGCCATTCTAACTGGTGTGAGATGGTATCTCATTGTGGTTTTGATTTGCATCTCTCTGATGGTGAGTGATGATGAGCATTTTTTCATGTGTCTGTTGGCTGTATGAATGTCTTCTTTTGAGAAGTGTCTGTTCATATCTTTTGCCCAGTTTCTGATGGGGTTGTTTGTTTTTTTCTTGTAAATTTGATTGAGTTCTTTGTAGGTTCTGGATATTAGCCCTTTGTCAGATGAGTAGATTGCAAAAATTTTCTCCCATTCTGTAGGTTGCCTGTTCACTCTGATGGTAGTTTCTTTTTCTGTGCAGAAGCTCTTTAGTTTAATTAGATCCCATTTGTCAATTTTGGTGTTTGTTGCCATTGCTTTTGGTGTTTTAGACATGAAGTCCTTGCCCATGCCTATGTCCTGAATGGTATTACCTACGTTTTCTTCTAGGGTTTTTATGGTTTTAGGTCTAACATTTAAGTCTCTAATCCATCTTGAATTAATTTTCGTATAAGGAATAGGGAAAGGATCCAGTTTCAGCTTTCTACTTATGGCTAGCCAATTTTCCCAGCACCATTTATTAAATAGGGAATCCTTTCCCCATTTCTTGTTTTTGTCAGGTTTGTTAAAGATCAGATGGCTGTAGATGTGTGGTATTATTTCTGAGGGCTCTGTTCTGTTCCATTGGTCTATATCTCTGTTTTGGTAACAGGACCATGCTGTTTTGGTTACTGTAGCCTTGTAGTATAGTTTGAAGACAGGTAGCGTGATGCCTCCAGCTTTATTCTTTTGGCTTAGGATTGTCTTGGCAATGCAGGGTCTTTTTTGGTTCCATATGAACTTTAAAGCAGTTTTTTCCAATTCTGTGAAGAAACTCATTGGTAGCTTAAAGGGGATGGCATTGAATCTATAAATTACCTTGGGCAGTATGGCCATTTTCACAATATTGATTATTCCTATCCATGAGCATGGTATGTTCTTCCATTTGTTTGTGTCCTCTTTTATTTCACTGAGCAGTGGTTTGTAGTTCTTGAAGAGGTCCTTTACATCCCTTGTAAGTTGGATTCCTAGGTATTTGATTCTCTTTGAAGCTATTGTGAATGGGAGTTTATTCATGATTTGGCTCTCTGTTTGTCTGTTACTGGTGCATAAGAATGCTTGTGATTTTTGCACATTGATTTTGTATCCTGAGATTTTGCTGAAGTTGCTTATCAGTTTAAGGAGATTTTGACCTGAGACAATGGGGTTTTCTAAATACACAATCATGTCATCTGCAAACAGGGACAATTTGACTTCTTCTTTTCCTAACTGAATACCCTTTATTTCTTTCTCTTGCCTGATTGCCCTAGCCAGAACTTCCAACACTGTGTTGAATAGGAGTGGTGAGAGAGGGCATCCCTGTCTTGTGCCAGTTTTTAAGGGAAATGCTTCCAGTTTTTGCCCATTCAGTATGATATTGGCTGTGGATTTGTCATAAATAGCTCTTATTATTTTGAGATATTTAAAACTACCTATTGTATTAAGCAGAGCTATTTTCTGGCAAGAGACAATAACTGGATAAAAAAAAAAAATCATGGGGAATTGGTTGACTCACCCGACCTAAAAAGTAGCTCGTCTTAGTGATGACTCCAGGAAAAGTCAAACCTTCTAATATTTGTTTTCTCATCTCACTGAGTATCAGGTTCTTCTTCAGATCAGCATTCTCACAGTATAGGAATCCTGAATACAAGTGCTTAAAGCTCCGTGTTCTTTCCTTTCTGCTTATACTATTCAAAGCTCAAATTCAAAATAATAATTACAAGAAGAAGCATCAAGAAAGGGCTGTCGATTGAGTCCAATGATAAACAATTGCTCTAGGTTGGGCCAATCATGCTGATCAGGAGATTGAAATGATCTAATTCTTGAGTCTAGAAAGCTTTAGATTGATTGACAAGTTCTGTAGAATCCCATGAATTGAAAAGAAAGATGTATGTGTGGGTATGAGCCCTTCTGCACACAAAAAATCAATAAATATCCATTATGACTGCCTCTGTACCAGGAAATGTGGAAGACATAATGTGGTCTATGCCATTGGGAAATTCACAATTGAGTTGTGACGGGTCATATAATTATAAGTAACTTATTATTAATAAAAGTTAAATTGGGCCAGGCACAGTGTCTCATGCCTGTAATCCCAGCACTTTGAGAGGCCAAGAGGGGTGGATCATGAGGTCAGGAGTTTGAGATCAGCCTGACCAACATGGTGAAACCCTGTCTCTACTGAAAATACAAAAATTAGCCAAGGATGATGGTGGGCGCCTGTAATCCCAGCTACTTAGGAGGCTGAGGCAGGAGAATCGCTAGAACCCGGGAGGCAGAAGTTGCAGTGAGCCGAAATCATACCACTGCACTCCAGAGTGAGACTCCATCTCAAAAAAAAAAAAATAGTGTTTATTAGAGTCTTAGGCTTTAGGTGAATACAACACATGGTTATTTTCCTGTTCTGTGTATAGCAAATATACAAAAATCTGGGAGGAAAATGGGCTATATGTATATTTGTGTGTGTGTGTGTATGTGTATGGTATCTATATCATCTATATCTACATCTATATCCATATCTCTGTATCTATCTGTGTATCACATTTTTATCAGTTAATCAAAGTAAGGTCTCTAAAAGTGGAATTGGAGCCTAGAGATTAAAGGTTAGAAATTGGATCACCTTAGACATAACAGAACCCAAACTGGTTATTTCGTATCTGAGGAAGGAAGCCCATAAAATTTCACCTCCAGAAAGTCAAGTATGTCATTTCATTATTAAGGGAAGTATTTTTTAAGAAAGTGTTTTAAGCTTTTATTACAAACAGTTCTCCCTGTAGATTCTCTTAAAGACTTCAATGACACCAGTCTCCTAATTTATAGAAAACCCAGCTTTATGTGTGCTGAGAGCAATAAAAAAAAGAGCTTATACAATTTCACTTATGAAAGTTTGGCACTCAAAAGTAATCCTGGACTACTCTTCTTCCCTCACACCCTTCATTCAAGACTTCACCAAATCCTGTACATGAGTGATTCCCAAGAATGCAAAGAACAGTTCCCCACAACAAATAATTGTTTACCTCAAAATGTCAATAGTTCAAAGGATGAGACACCCCATTGCAGAATCTACCTCCAAAGAATATGTCCAATATGTCCAGTGCTCTCTAACTCCATTGCTACCTCATCTCTCCCTTGAACCTTGTCAGTCACCTCCTAGTTGGTTCCACTAACTCCTGTCTGGTACCCTGAAACTCATTGTTTATAAAGCAGCCAAAATGAACTTTCCAGACTATAACACTGTAGTTAAAACACTGCTCAAATTTGTCCAGTGGCTTACCAGCACACAAAGGAGGAGGTGGAGAAATAGGCAAATCACACAAAATCACATCAGCTGTGGTAAGGAGTTTGGCTATTACTCTCAGATTCATTCTCTTTCCCTGACTCTTTGTTCTTCCATCCCTTCTTTCTGTTTTAAGAATATTCCAAACTTATTCTTGTTCATGACTTTGGTACCTTTCAATCCTTCTGTCTGAAGTACTCTTTCCCTAGATATCTGCTTCATTAACTTCTTATTGATATTCATTTATCCAAGAGGCTTTCCTTATCTACTTTGAAATAGGCCTCTCTTCACACACTCTCATTGCCAATTCACCATCCATTCATTATATTTCCATGTTTTAAATGTATCTTTCTTGTCATCTTCATAGGCAGTATCATCTAAAATATTATTTCAGATCATGGTAAGATTTATATTTCCATTTCCACGCTTTAGAACAAAAAGTCCCTGTGGTGGCAGAATAATGGCCTCCAAAGATGTCCACGACCTGGACCTGTGAACAGATTGGGATGCCTAGTGTTTTAGTTCAGGCTGCAATAACAAATTACCATAGATTGGGTGGCTTATAAACAACAGAAATTTGTTTCTCACAGTTCTGAAGGGTGGAAGTCTGATATCAGGGTATCAGCATGGTCAGGTTCTGCAGATTGCCTACTTCTCATTATGTCTTCACATGGCCGAAAGGGAGAACTATCTGGGGTCATTTCATAAAGGCATGAATTGCTTCTTGAGGTCTCCACCCTCATGACCTAATTACCTCCCAAAGGCTCCACCTCCCAATATCATCATATTGGGGGTAGAGAAGATAGAATTTTAATGTATGAATTATGGAGGAACACAAACATTCTGTTACCAACCAATGGGTTCACCTTGCCTGCTGCCTAGACAGAACCAATTTATCAAGACAGGGGAATTGCAATAGAGAAAGAGTAATTCATGCAAAACCAACTGTGCAGGAGAATGAAGTTTTATTGTTACTTAAATCAGTCTCCCTGAGCATTCAGGGACCAGAGTTTTTAAGAACAACTTGGTGGGTGGGAGAACCAGTGACCTGACCAATCAGAGATGAAGTCAGAGGGAGTCGAAGTGGTCTTCTAATGCTGAGTCAGTTCCAGGTGACTCATCAGATATTTACAAAAGTACATTTTAAGAAAGACATGGCTTCAAGTTATTTTCTTTTCTTTGATGAGAGACATGATTAAATAAAAAAATTAAATATTCAATTAAAAGTAAAAAGCAAAGATTATGAGGAAGAAAACAAAAAATTGCAAATACAAAAACAAGTGCAAATACTTCGAAATATACAGATAAATGGCATTGATAAAAGTATCTAGTAGCTGATTCTTTGGGAAAAAAATTATACATGGATATTTTAATTTGTAAAATTAAGATAAACAATTTAAAAATAAGAAAATGAATAAAACCATTGATGGAATTGAGATTTAAATGATGACACAATGAAATTATTTTCATTCTTGAAGTGCTTGTATTTACTTCTTTCATTGCTTTTCATCAGTGTTGGATTTATATCAGTGTCATACCTTGTTTGGGAACATAGAAAAACAAAATTACCAGAGCAGATCTTAACACAAATGTATCCTTGAAAGGTATCATTTAAGCACCTCTCTCCTCTCCAGTGACCTACAGCTCACAATTTAAAATACATTCCTAATCTCAAAGCAAAAAAAAGAAAAAGAAAAAGAAAAGAAAAGAAAAAAATTTACAGTAACAGCACATGGGCATGCTTTCAAACAGAGGATAAAGCTCCTGTACAGAAAATTCTACAACTAAAGGCAGCTTAAGAAGACCTCCTAAGTCTTGGGCAAATTGTCCTTGGCAGAGTGACAAATCCCAACAGCACATAACTTCTTAGAGTTATCCCTTAATGTTTGAACTATATTATAAACTGAGAAAATAATGACAAGACTGCAAGTCAACATAAACAAGACAAAAAAGAGGATCTAATCCACTAGCAAAAGAATTGTTCTCTGATAATAAGGAATGACTAGAAGCACTGGTTCCCTTATTGGCTCATCTGTCTAAACAGCTGTAGAGCTTATGGTTTTATTTATTCTTTTCAATGCTACTAGCTTTGAAACTCCATTGAGTCAATTAACATACCCATTGTCTTTCTAAATTGTCACATCTTACTCCATGTGGCAGAGTGATCATCACAATGATTTGATTTCAGATTGCTAATGGTGAGTGCTTTTCTAGGCAGAGAGGGCTGAATGCTCTGTGTTTGATTGAATTATATGGCCAACCAAATCATTAGAGTACAGAAGAGAAAGTCCCTAAATTGGTAGAAGATATACCCTAGGAAGATTCCTCATAACTTGTAATTAACTTAATGCCACATATTTAGCACAATTGATGATGCCAAAAGCTGTGTGCTTTGCTGGATATTAACTTGTTAAACAATTGATTTACTTGTGAAAAAGTCAGTACTGGTTTAGTTCTATTTAAAACAGAAACAGATTGTTTCTACTTCTTTCCACCTGTGTGCATTATATTTCATTTATAGATACCAGTGTTTCTCTATATCCCAAGAATCTTTAAATGAGATGCTACTTCAGGGCTGCTATACAAGCAAGTCCTATTTTAGTTCTTGAAGAAGCATGTCCAGAAGTAATAGATGACAGTGGCATGTTTCAATCACATTGTTTAGGAGTTCCACAATTTATTGTTGTTGATATGAGGCTTAATTACACACTAAGAATGCATTGCGAGGCCCAAAATTTCACTAATTAAACAATATTAATATATTACATATATATATAGAGAGAGAGAGAGAGAGAGAATCTTCAGTGTCTTCAGTGTACAGGAGGACTTTTACTCAGGGTGCTGATAATTTTATGTTTGTTAAAATCCATGGGAAAGAAAGAATACATGAACTTCATTCACAAATGACTTGGTACTACTTAAGTGTTGAGAACTTGTAGGTCAAAGAGCAAAAAAGAGGTGATGTGTTATAAGTGGGGGAGTAAGTCCTCCTTTGAGGGTGGGGTGTTTAATGAGTATTTCAACACAGCCATGGAAAACACACTTGGACAGGCGTTGGAAATTAAAGGATTGATTACACTCACAGGTCCTACAGACAGGTGGCAGAGCATGTGACACACGGGGCCATTTGGGAGGAGCTCCAGGGAAGGAGATTCAACCATGCAGGAGGGGAGTCAAGAAAGAGAGTGGGGACCAGTGAGCAAGTGCCTTTACTGGGGAGTACACAAGTGAAAGGTATAAGGGAGTTTTATGGATGCGATTCAATGTCATTAGGCCACAGTAAGGCTGAGGCAAGAAGAGGAACTTGTGGCTGGGACTAGTCTTATCTCACTAGACCATCTGGTTTTCTGGGCAGGGTGCTCACAGCCTGTTTGTGAGGCTATTGATTGAGGCATCAGGAAAATATAAAGTTGTGAAAATTTATAATACAGATGCTATCTTTGCAAAGCTGAGTCAAAAACCCTAAATATAAATCAAATTTTCTTGAAAGATATTTTATATTCTAAAATTGCTAATTATTTTTGTCTACCTCTTTAAGAAAACTAACAGACTTAGGGCTGATTGGATCATTGTTCTTGAGCACCAGTATCATAAGAATAGACTTTTTTCCCACTTTATTTTGATATTTTCTTCTGTATTTACAGTCGTATGGACATTTTTCTAAGAATCACAGGGTATAGAGTAGTGTTGAAAGAAAGACATCCTGGATATTTAGAAACTGTATAACCTTATGAAAGGAAAAAATCCTCAACTAGACTTATATATCTTTATTCATCCTCAAGTATCATCAGATCTACTTTAAAGAGGTGTAATGAGGACTCAGTGAGCAAATATTCAAAAAGGGGTTAGCAAAATGGCAGGCACATGAACATAAATATAAAAATATTGAGATTTCAATGTTACTAAAAAAGGACTGCAACCCTAGTCTAAAACCCTTGGGGTCAAATGTTTCAGAAATTAGAATCTTTTTGCAGATTTTTGAAAGATAATAATGAGCATATATTCTGTATTATATAGGACTGATATATTAACAATTCAATAATTTTTAAATATAAAGACAGATTTTTAAAATACTACAGTTGACTTACACCCTTTCAGGTCAGGTTCTGAGACAAAATGAGTTTAGGTCAGGTCAGATTTTTGCATTAACAAGTTACAAAAATGTACTATTGAAAGATTTGGGATTTCAGAATGGAAGTTTATCATATACATTATAGGAGGCAGCAAATTTTATTTTATTTCTTTTTATTTTAATTTTTTTTGAGACGGAGTCTTGCCCTGTCACAGAGGCTGGAGTGCAGTGGCGCGATCTCAGCTCACTGCAGCCTCCGCCTCTCGTGCTCAAAAGATTCCTGTACCTCAGCCTCCTGAGTAGCTGGGATTACAAGCGTGTGCCACCAGCCCAGCTAACTTTTGTATTTTTAGTAGAAACAGAGTTTTGCCATGTTGGTCAGGCTGGTCTTGAATTCTTGATCTCAAGTTATCCACCCGCCTCGGCCTCTCAAAGTGCTGGGATTACAGGTGTAAGTCACTGCACCTGGCCAGAGGCAGCAAATTTTAAATGCCTCGCAAACATCTGGCTATATATTGGGTTGAGTGCATGTTAAAACCTCATTCCTTCTTCATCTTTCCTTCTTCCTCCTCTTAAAATCTGTCCCATTCCTCACTTCCCCAGTGCTGTGGGCTCCAATCTCTGGGAAGCCCTGCAGGGAAGCTCTGTGTTTCAGCCTGAGTTCACACAGGTCACTGAACTTGAAAACAGCTGTTACTCTTGGAGTTTCTTGCCATTTCTTGTACAGTGTCATCTTTTAGCCATCATTTCCCACTTCCCCATTTATATGAATTTTCTACTTCCTTTGACATGTTGTTGTTAACACTGGTGATATTAGCTCCTATCTGGTGATTGTCTTGATGAGCTGAGTTGGATTTATTAGGAATATTTCCCAGCAAAAAGTTTTTTCAAATACTGCCATTCTGTTTATCCCTGTTCTGATTTAATAATGATTGCAGCATCAGGTGAAGGTTTCGGTGCAAATAACACCTGCAGCACACACAAATGTGTATGTACAGAAATCTGTACATATACCCAGATGTTTATGATGCCATAATGCGTAATACATACACAAACATATATGCATACATACAAACGTAATTTTCCCCTTAGGGATATAGACTCATGACAAGACTGAGATGTGTCTTCCTGACCTATATTCACTGGAAAATTATGCATATCTTAATAGATGGGTCTGTGATTAAGCTTCATGGGAGGCAGGAGAAGAGCTACTTCCCGTGCCTTTAAAATCTCCTTCCTTGAAGGGCAACTCATTAAAAACAAAACAAAACAAAACCCCAAAAACACTCAGCGGATATTTAAAACAGTTTAGCCATCACAATAGATTCTATTCTGGGTCACTTTGCACACCCAAATTGTTTTTTTGAGACTATTAACAATATCATGCTGAGCAATTTAATAAACATTCAGTGGTAAAGCCTGTTACTTTTGTTTTACTGGTTTGAAAAATCATCCTCATATATATCTACCCATGGTTATAAGCCTGCTCTCTTAACTAGGTAATCTCAAAGAATAACTTCTGCATGTATGATGGGGATTTTTTATTCTGGGTGACAGAACCTATTTTGCAGTTTCTATTCACACCCAAATTATTCTTGAGGAACAATTCAGGCATCATTTGTGTGGGCCTCCCACACTCAGAATAGGTTAATAGCCAATGTCACCTTCACTGGGCTATTCTTTGGATAAAGACCATTAAGGGAAATAGCTTTTTCAGTGAGTGGCATATTAAAGTTCTAGCCCAGAGCTCTGTCTGCCTCTGGTTCCAATATTTGTGAGCGTGGCTCAGTGAAGAAGCTACAGTCATACTTTCTCCAGGATGTCAATACAAAGGAATTTAGCCATAAAGCTGGAGCATGAGTAAGATCAGGGCTTAGAGTAAACCAAAAGAGGATGAAAGAGAACTCTCACTTCTCATCGCTCCATCACTTTCTTCTCTAAGTACCTTGAAGCCTCCCAATTTTCTGCGTGTTCTCCCGTCCTCACATCAAGCATCCTTTCGTTCTTTTCATTAGCTCTCCAGTCACCCTTATTCATGAGTTTATTAGATCAGGCCTGGAATCTTGCCTCTGAGCTGATTTCCAGCCCCCATGTACCATTTCTTACTATCTATGCCCATAAAATGTTATTTTACAGTTAAGTGCTAGGCAAAGCTTTGTTTCTCCCTAAGGAGTTGTGTGTTTCCTGCATGTGGATTATAAGAATGATAAAACCAATTATCTTTCTCTTTTAATTTTGGCTGCCTGGAAGCTCAAAGCCAAATGTTTGGGTTAATCAAGAGTCTAAAGACTTACTCTAACTACATTTTTGGTGTTGTCTTTATTTCTCAGTCCAGGTCTAGAGTTCACATAATGCTTTGCTTGCCTTTCTTGGCCTAGATATTTTATTTTAACTCACTTTCTGTGTTCCCATTTCGACTTTGGCTGAATGGAACTGAATTAATCATAATCTTGTGTTCGTATTGTATTTACATTTTATTTTAAAACATTTTTCCTAATTGCAGTTAATCTTGTAATACAATAAATTCTTCGTGGAATGAGGCAAGGTATAAATAAATAGCTAGTAAGGGGTGCCTTTGCAGCAGCAAGAAAAAAATGAAGATAAGAGCAGGACTAGGAGGAATAAGATCTAATTACTCTGCATGACAAACTGGGATGAAGATAAGGTGACATTTGCTGAGCACAAGGAAAGGAAAGAGATGTGGGGGATGGGTAAGATAGAAAATAAATCACAGTGACCATGGATAAATTATCTGTGTGGGAATTACTCACCGATTTAAGTAATTAGGAACAGTGGCATGTTACATTACAAGTTAGGAACAGACATGACAAGTTAGGAACAGTGACATGTTACATTAGAAATGAGGGTTTTCTGCCCTAAAAAGGAATTTCCCTTTGCTACAGCAAATGTTTACTAAATTCTGCTATAATAGCCTGGAATTAATAGCACATGGAAGAAAAGGTGACTTCCACTGCGTAACTTGACAGGCAATTGAGATAGAATGGCAAGACTACGGAAGTTGGGATTGTTAAAAAATAATAAAGCAAATGGTAACAGTGACTCACAAGGAAATAGTGAGTCTTCTAGCATATGAGACAGGGCTTGAGTTACTTCTCTCTTCCTTCTTGCCATTATTTTCTTTTCCTTTGCCCTTTCTTTGCATCCTCCCTCTTTTTCATTCTTATTTTTCTTCCTTCTCTCTTTCCTTCTTCCTTCTTCGCTTCCTTCTCAGAAAGTGTTTGACTGACTTCTATGTGTCAGAGACTCTGTTAGGCATTTAGATCCCTAGGAGTAAAAAAGAAAGGCATGGCTTCTCACATCCTGAAGCTTATATCTTAGTATTACGTTGGCACAAAAGTTATTGCCATTAAAAGAAATGGCAAAAACCACAATTGTTTTTGCACCAACCTAATAGATAATATATAAAAAAATTAAATAAAAAATAATGATTAGAATTTAGAATTCATACTCTAATACAAAATTCAAAGGGAGAGAAAGAGAGAGAGAGGGGATGAGAGTTGTTTATGTTGGAGAACTTAGTTCTTAAACCATATGACTTGGAAATTGAAGTAAAGGAAGACTCCTCAACAGGTTAGAGGAATTCAGGGCATTAAATCTCATTTAAGTATTTCTTCTCATTGATGGTGTTACAATTGGGTGCAGGAAGGAAAGCAATTGAGTTCACTGTTGTACATTTTCTACTTGAGCTTTGGTTCCCTTATATTCCGAATTAGCTACTGAAAAGTTGATGCCTTTATGTAAAAGTAAATCAAGTAGGTTCTCAAAAACTTTTTAAATAGAAATCTATTTGAATTTTCATCAAGAAAGTAAGAATCTCCAAATCACAGTATCCTTCAACCATGCTTTCATTCAATGTATGAGTCTTGAGTGTTTTAATTTTAATTTTATTATTTTAATTTTTTCTATGCTGTTTTAAGAAAATTTATTTACAGAAAATATTTTAATTGTTCCAAGTTAAGTTTTTGAGCTTCAAAACTAGAAAACATTACATTAACCCTGTCATGAGAAAGATAAGTTTTAATGATAATTTCTTATTGTTTTGGTGCATTAGCCTACAAGTAGCATCTATCAGTCTAGTGACTCTCCTGACCAAGACATTCACTTTTACTATCACCAGAGAGAAAAATAGGGAAAAGGCTAGAATCTAAGGTTTATTTTAGACCATGAATGAAAGCATTGCCAGTTATTACTGTTTTAAAAACTGATGAAATAATAATTATAGTAATAGCTTCCACTTTTCTACGTTCAGGTATTTTGCAGACATTTACTTCATTTAATTCTTAAAAAGTCTTACAAAATAAGGATTATTGGCTCTCATTATATCAATTAAAGAAACCGAGTCTTAGAAGAATTAAGTAAAAATTTCACAGCTAAATTGTGTCAATTAGGGAGAGGCCAATTTGTGAATCTATGGCTCCAAAATTTATTCTCTTATTTATTTATTTATTTATTTATTTATTTATTTATTTATTTATTTTGAGACGGAGTCTCGCTGTGTCTCCCAGGCTGGAGTGCAGTGGCGTGATCTCGGCTCACTGCAAGCTCCGCCTCCCGGGTTCACGCCATTCTCCCGCCTCAGCCTCCCAAGTAGCTGAGACTACAGGTGCCCGCCACCACGCCCGGCTAGTTTTTTGTATTTTTTTTAGTAGAGACGGGGTTTCACCATGTTAGCCAGGATAGTCTCGATCTCTTGACCTCGTGATCCACCTGCCTCGGCCTCCCAAAGTGCTGGGATTACAGGCTTGAGCCACCGCGCCCGGCCCCAAAATTTATTCTCTTAACTACTATGCTACAGAATTGCTCTCTAGCCAAGGATAACAACAGACTAACAAACAAATAGGTAAGACTCTCACAGGAGCTCCTGGAAGGTAGGTATTCAGAAAGTACTGAGGAAAGCAATGGGAAAAACTGACTATAGCATAGTGATCTAATGGAAAATGGGCTGGGCATGGTGCTCATGCCTGTAATACTAGCACTTTGAGAGGCTAAGACAGGAGGACTGCTTGTGGTCAGGAGTTCAAGATTAGCCTGGGCAATGCCATAAGACCTCATCTCTTAAAAAATAATAATAATAAATAAAAAAAAAACATTAGCCAGGTTTGGTGGCTTATGTCTGTAGTCCCAGCTACTTAGGAGGCTGGGGAGGGAGGATCACTTGAGACCAGGAGTTTGAGCTTGAGCTTGCAGTGAGCTATGATTGAGCCACTGCACTGCAGCCTGGGTGACAGAGCAAGACCTCCGACTCTAAAAACAAACAAACACAAAGAACAGAAAACAAAACGTTAGATGTGTATAAAAGTCTCTGAAGATATACTTGGCGTTTAGTTCAAGTTGTCATAATTTCAATCCTCATGGCATCTCCTTGAAAGTCGTTGTTATCTTGCTTTGCAGATTAGGAAATGAAATTTAGAGAAGTTAAGTGATGTTACACTTACTGGCTGAGTGAATGGTCTTCACAGAGCCTGGGTCTGTATTCTCTTCTTTAAGATGGAGAAGAACTGAAGCCTGTAATCCCAGCACTTTGGGAGGCCGAGACGGGCGGATCACGAGGTCAGGAGATCGAGGCCATCCTGGCTAAACTGGTGAAACCCCGTCTCTACTAAAAAATACAAAAAACTAGCCACGCGAGGTGGCCGGCATCTGTAGTCCCAGCTACTCGGGAGGCTGAGGCAGGAGAATGGCGTAAACCCGGGAGGCGGAGCTTGCAGTGTGCCGAGATCGCGCCACTACACTCCAGCCGGGGCGGCAGAGCAAGACTCCGTCTCAAAAAAAAAAAAAAAAAAAAAAAAAAAAAAAGATGGAGAAGAAATAACTCCTTAAAAAGTTATTATACCTAATGTGAGCATTAGAGGTAACTCAGATGAAATGTCTTTAGAGTAACTAGTGAATAGAAGTCGTCCACTAATAATCACAATTTTTATTATTATCATGAGTATCACCTGAAACTATTGCATTTTTCTGTATGTCATGCCATGGCCTTTTATAATGTGGCCCTTGTTTCTTGCCAACAGTGATCATCACCCACGGCCAAATAAAACCTCTTTTTAGAGAACAGGAAGCACTGCTACTATATTTGAACAATATTAGAGGACAATCTTTAGATAGATGAGAAAAATGTTAAATAGATTAGGAAATTGAGGGACATCTGATATGTCTGTCTCAGATCCCGACCTGCAGGAAGCCTGCTTGATGACGGCCCCAGTTGCTGTGTTCTAGGATCCATCAAAGTGGTGCTTCCCACAGCCTGCTCCAAGCCTGTGTCTGAGCCAGGCAAACTTGCTGCTGAGAGACACAGGACTCCTCTACCAGCAGCCTTGGCTCCAGGACTCAGCATTGCATCTGGCAAAACTTTCCTAGAACCACAGTGCAGCCTAGGACTTTCCTAGACATTCTTCCTTTCCCTCTTGATTCCACAGGGGTTAAATTAGCATTGAGGTCTGATGATGTATCTAATCTCCCCATCTTCATTTTCCTCTCACAGGGCTTTTCCCTAATTAATCTCTTGGATATATAACCCTCTTCTGGCATCTGCTTCTAACAAAGAAAAACAAACTATTTAGAGATTCTCGAAGATCTTGATCTCCATTTCTTGTTATCAACATTTTTGAAAAATTTTCTTATTTTGGATAGTTTTTTTTTTTTTTTTTTTTTTTTTTTTTAGACAGAGTCTCACTCTGTTGCCCAGGCTGGAATGCAGTGGTGTGATCTTGGCTCACTGCAACCTCTGCCTTCCGGATTCAAGCAATTCTCCTGCCTCAGCCTCCCAAGTACCTGGGACTACAGGTGCGTGCTACCACGCCTAGCTAATTTTTTTTTTTTTTTTTTTGTATTTTAAGTAGAGATGGGATTTCACTGTGTTAGCCAGGATGGTCTTGATCTCCTGGCCTCGTGATCGTCCTGCCTCAGCCTCCCAAAGTGCTGGGATTACAGGCATGAGCCACTGCACCCACTGGATTGTCTATTTTTTAACCCAAACGGAAAAAGGCAGGGTTGTAGTAGATGACTCTTTCAATTCTCTTTCAATTGCTTTTATTTTATAATTCTAGAGCTACCAAATGCTCTCTGTAGTTTGGATTAACACATTGTTTCTCATATTTCAGTACTAGATCAGAGTGTTGTTAAAGGGTTGCTGCATGTGTAAATTATTCCTTGATCTAATAAATATTGTTTCATCAAAAAGTAAACACTGCTTTGATTTTTGGCTCATAGATACCAACATTTGTAACATAAGAACAATAGCAATAAAATTCAAGTCTTTGAAGTTTGACTATTATTAACACTTCTGGCCCAAAGCTACTTATATAATTATACATTAAAGCATGCAACTCTTTCCTAATTGTTTTTTTTTTCTTCCCATTAAAAGTACTTTAAAGAAGCAAAATTATATGCCTATCAAAAGCTGACTTAAAATTCAACTATTCTATTAGTTTTGAACTAGTGGCAATAGTAACAAAATTTTAAATCCCATCATGATAGAAAATACAATCTCGCTTCTAGGTAGATTGCTTCTTCTGAAGTCAATACTTGATTCTTTGAAGGCACAATAGCTGTATTATTCACCTAAATGACAAATAGATCAAATATAGGGTTTTTAGTACAGAAGAGAAAGGTTATGGTATTTGCGCTACAACTACAAGAAGCAATAGCTATTGTTTGTCCTTAATTAAGCGGCACACACTGAAAATCCATCTTTATCAGTGGAATGGAACATGAACCTGGGAAACCACAAGATTTAATCTAAAATGGAGTGTTGAGATTTTCCAAAATCTCTTACACATTATCTCAGTGTAGGACTACTTTTGATAATCTTGTTCTAAGGCTATGATCAATGAGAACTTAAAGAAGGATTTAGTGGCGATGATAGGATTTTCTTCCCTTGAAAGATGCCACACTGGGGAAAAATGCATTAATGGATAAGAATTTTTGAAACTTGTTACTTGATAAAATTTTACAATAGATGTTTAAGAACTTTATTTTCAAAGGGCTTTCAAACACAATTTTCACAGCAATTGTCTTAATATAATGGCATATCCAACCTTAATATGCAAGAACTGAAGAGATAATCATTCCAGATTTAGAGGTGTCCTCAATTGAAATGCAATGAAATTTTGCTTAGAAAGTTTGTCAATAACAGGTTTCCTTAAATCCATCCTAGCTGTGAGATACACATTCAAATTTTATTAAAGTCATTTAAATTTTAAGCATTTTCCTCACATTTGCAGAATTGTACAAATTTGGGTTCCACTCAAATGAAATCAGGAAGAAAGCAGGTGCATCATTAGCGCCCATGGAAGTCAGGTCCAGAAATAAAACCATGCCTGCCGTCTGGTTGGTGTTACCTGCCTGGGATCTATTTGTGATCCGGTTAGCTATAACTTTAGTTAGAAAAAAATCAATTGCAAAAATATTAGCCATCCTTTGAGATGAAAGACAAATTATTTCAAAGAATTTGTACTGTTCCTCAACCCCAAAGTGAGGGCTGAAATATTTAGTACTCTGCACCAACTCGGTCTCATTTGGCAGGCTGCACTTAGATTTTAGCAATTACCGCCAACAATTTAAAATTTGATAAAACCAAATGTGGTTGGCCAAGATTCTGTCATTTTCATTTTTAAACCCATTCGTTAGGTACACTAAATCTTCCCCTTCACAGTGGGGAGAGCTGGACTCACTAAATGGCATTTAGGGAGAAGATTTTAATTTTAAAGAGAATGTTCTTCTCTGCCTATGTATTTCTTCTGCACACCACAGTAACTGTATTTCTCTTGTCTCTCTGTCTCTTGCTCTCAAAAAAAATGTGATGTGTGTGTGTGTGTGCACATCAACTCATTATTAAACAGATTCTTCATTTGGAAAATCTCTTTCCTTCCTGATATCAGTTGCATTCTAATTATATGATCTCATCAATATATTTGATCAATAAAGCAACATAGATTAGAAAGGAAAGACTCCCATGTTCTTATGCATTTGCATTTCCAGTTGGATATTTTTGTTTGTTTGTTTGTTTTGGAATTTCTTTTTTTATTATTATACTTTAAGTTCTAGGGTACATGTGCACAACGTGCAGGTTTGTTACATATGTATACATGTGCCATGTTGGTGTGCTGCACCCATTAACTCGTCATTTACATTAGGTATATCTCCTAATGCTATCCCTCCCCCTTCCCCCCTCCCCCCTCCCCACAATAGGACCCAGTGTGTGATGTTCCCCTTCCTGTGTCCAAGTGATCTCATTGTTCAATTCCCACCTATGAGTGAGAACATGCGGTATTTGGTTTTCTGTTCTTGCAATAGTTTGCTGAGAATAATGGTTTCCAGCTGCATCCATGTCCCTACAAAGGACACGAACTCATTGTTTTTCATGGCTGCATAGTATTCCATGGTGCATATGTGCCACATTTTCTTAATCCAGTCTGTCACTGATGGACATTTGGGTTGATTCCAAGTCTTTGCTATTGTGAATAGTGCTGCAATAAACATACGTGTGCATGTGTCTTTATAGCAGCATGACTTATAATCCTTTGGGTATATCCCCAGTAATGGGATGGCTGGATCAAATGGTATTTCTAGTTCTAGATCCTTGAGGAATCACCACACTGTTTTCCACAACGGTTGAACTAGTTTACAGTCCCACCAACAGTGTAAAAGTGTTCCTATTTCTCCACATCCTCTCCAGCACCTGTTGTTTCCTGATTTTTTAATGATCGCCATTCTAACTGGTGTGAGATGGTATCGCATTGTGGTTTTGATTTGCATTTCTCTGATGGCGAGTGATGATGAGTATTTCTACATGTGTCTGTTGGCTGTATGAATGTCTTCTTTTGAGAAGTGTCTGTTCATATCCTTTGCCCACTTTTTGATGGGGTTGTTTGTTTTTTTCTTGTAAATTTGATTGGATTCTTTATAGGTTCTGGATAGACCAATGGAACAGAACAGAGCCCTCAGAAATAATACCACACATCTACAGCCATCTGATCTTTGACAAACCTGACAAAAACAAGAAATGAGGAAAGGATGCCTTATTTAATAAATGGTGCTGGGAAAATTGGCTAGCCGTAACTAGAAAGCTGAAACTGGATCCTTTCCTTACTCCTTATACGAAAATTAATTCAAGATGGATTAGAGACTTAAATGTTAGACCTAAAACCATAAAAACCCTAGAAGAAAACCAGTTGGATATTTTTAAGAGTTAGTGGTCATTTATTCATTGAAAAACAATTATTTTCTTTTTGAAGAGAGTCTGCCAATCGTCCCGATAGCCTTAACTTTGGTTACTATCAGGTTTCAAATTATTATGTCCTCCCCAAACCTTTACAACCTCCGATCCCCTGTAGCTTCCAATTTTAGTATATGTGCTGCTGAAGCGAGCACTCCCCTGTAGCTTCAAACATTTCTTCACTCTTTATCGTATGCGTGCCACATCTTCTTATTTGCTTGCTTGTGTTCTGATCGTCTTCCACTACGGTCACATTTTCTGGACAAAGTCTTCTTTCATGCCCCCGTGCTTTCTTCCAGTCAATTATTTTTGTTGAAAACCTGGACTTTCTCTGCCCTCCAATCCAGCTAACATTTTTCTGATTTTATGGCTAGAAAAACGCTAAGCCATTCATTACTCTAAAATATAAGCATACTTCCCTCTTTTTTGTATCTTTAAAAAAAAAATTTAAGTTCAGGGGTAAACGTGCAGCTTTGTGATGTAGGTAAACTCATGTTACGGGGGCTTGTTGTACAGATTATTTCATCACCCAGGTATTAAGCCTAGTACCTATTAGTTATTTTTCCTGATCCTCTCTCTCCTTCCACCCTCCACTCTCAGGTAGGCCCCAGTGTCTGTTGTTCCCCTCTATGTGTCCATGTGTTCTCATCATTTACCTGCCATTTATAAGCGAGAACATGAGGGATTTAGTTTTCTGTTCCTGCATTAATTTGCTAAGGATAATGGCCTCCAGCTCTATCTATGTTTCAGCAAAGGATATGATTGTACTGATTTTTATGTTTGCATAGTATTCCATGGTGTATATGAACCACATTTTCTTTAAACGGTCTACCATTGATGGACATTTAGGTTGATTTCATGTCTTTGCTATTATGAATAACATATGCTGCAATAAACACGTGTGTGTGTGTGTGTGTCTTTATGATAGAGTGATTTATATTCCTTTGGGTACATACCCAGTAATGGGATTGCTGGGTAGAATGGTAGTTCTGTTTTTCAGTCTTTGAGGAAATGCCACACTGCTTTCCATAACGGTTGAGCTATTTACACTCCAACCAATAGTTTATAAGCATTGCTTTTTCTCCACAACCTTACTAGCACCTGTTATTTTGACTGTTTAATAATAACCATTCTGACTGGTGTTAGATGGTATTGCACTGCGGTTTTGATTTGCATTTCTCTAATGATCAGTGGCACTGAGTTTTTTCATATGCTTGTTGGCTACAAGTATGTCTTCTTTTGAAAAGTGTCTGTTCATGTCCTTTGCCCACTTTTTTAATGGGGTTGTTTGTTTTTTCCTCAGAATTTGTTTAAGTTCCTTATAGATGCTAGATAGTAGACAGTTGTCTGATGCATAGTTTGCAAAAATATTCTCCTATTGTGTATGTTGCCTGTCTACTTTGATGATAGTTTCTTTTGCTGTGCAGAGACTCTTTAGTTTAATTAGATCCCATTTGTCAATTTTTGCTTTTGTCTTAATTGCTTTTGGCATCTTAGTTATGAAGTCTTTGCCCATGCCTGTGTCCAGAATGGTATTGCCTAGGTTGTCTTCCTGGGTTTTTATAGTTTTGGGTTGTACAGTTAAGTTTTTAATTCATCTTGAGTTGATTTTTGTTTTTTGTTTGTTTGTTTTTGTTCCTTTTGAGATGAAGTTTTGCTCTTGTTGCTCAGACTGGAGAGCAATGGCATGATCTCGGCTCACTGCAACCCCCACTTCCTGGGTTCAAACGATTCTCCTGCCTCAGCCTCCCGAGTAGCTGGGATTACAGGTGTATGCCACGATGTCCAGCTAATTTTTTGTATTTTTAGTAGAGACTGGGTTTTACCATTTTGGTCAGTCTTGTCTCGAACTCCTGACCTTAGGTGATCCACCTGCCTCAGCCTCTCAAAGTGCTGGGATTACAGGAGTGAAGCACTGCACCCAGCCTTGAGTTGATTTTTTTTTTTTTTTTTTTTTTGATACGGAGTCTTGTTCTGTCACCAGGCTGGAGTGCAGTGGCATGATCTCAGCTCACTGCAACCTCCGTCTCCCGGGTTCAAGCAATTCTTCTGCCTCAGCTTCCCAAGTAGCTGGGATTACAGGTGCGAGCTGCTGCACCCAGCTAATTTTTGTATTTTTAGTAGAGATGGGGTTTAACCATATTGGTCAGGCTGGTCTTGAACTCGTGACCTTGTGATCCACTTGCCTCTGCCTCCCAAAGTGCTGGGATTACAGGTGTGAGCCACCACGCCCGCCCCCTTGAGTTGATTTTTTTATATGCTTAAGGAAGGGGTCCAGTTTTAGTCTTCTGCATATGGCTAGCCAGTTATCCTAGAACCATTTATTTACTGGGGAGTCCTTTCCTCGTTGGTTGTTTTTGTCAAGTTTATAAAACATTAGATTGTTGAAGGTGTGTGGGCTTATTTCTGGGCTCTCTATTTTGTTCCATTTGTCTATGTGTCTGTTTCTCTATCCGTAGGAAGCTGTTTTAGTTACTGTAGCCCTATAGTATAGTTTGAAGTTGGGTAGCATGATGGCTTCAGCTATGTTCTTTTTGCTTAGGATTGCTTTGGCTATTTGGGCTATTTTTTGGTTTTATGTGAATTTTAAAATAGGTTTTGTTTTTTAAGTTTTGTAAAGAACATCATTGGTCATTTGATAGGAATAGCACTGAATCTGAAAATTGCTTTGGGCAGTATGGACATTTTAATGAATTGATTAATCCTATTCAGAAACATGGGATATTTTTTCATTTGTTTTTGTCATCTCTGATTTCTTTGAGGAGTGTTTTGTAATTCTCATTGTAGAGATTATTCTCCTCCCTAGTTAGCTGTATTCCAAAGTGTGTATGTGTATATATAATATATAATATATATATATTTCGTGGCAGTTATTAATGGGATTGCATTCCTGATTTACCTGTTAGCTTGACTATTGTTGTATTGGAATGCCAGTGATTTTTGCACATGGATTTTGTATCCTGAGACTTTGCTGAAGTTATTTATCAGTTTAAGGAGTTTTAGGTCGAGACTATGGGATTTTTCTAGACATAGGATTATGTTTTCTGCAAACAGGGATAGTTTGACTTCCTCACTTTCTATTTGAAAGCATTTTCTTTCTTTCTCTTGCATGATTGCTCTGGCCAGGTCTTCCAATACTATGATGAATAAGAGTGATAAGAGAGGGCATCCTTGTCTTGTGACAGTTTTCGAGGGGAATGCTTCCAGCTTTTGCTTATTCAGTATGATGTTGGCTATGGACTTGTCATAGATGGCTTTTATTATTTTTAGGTATGTTCCTTCAATGCCTAGTTTATTGAAATTTTTTAACATGAAGGGGTATTAAGTTTTTACTGAAAGCGTTTTCTGCATCCATTGAGATAATCATGTGGTTTATAGTTGTATCAGTGTATTTCAAACTCCTTTATGCTCCTTCATGTGCTACTCATTCCTCAAGAAAGCAGAAAACTAGTCTTGAATCGTAGTTGCTAGTAGTAGTAGCAGTAGTAGTAGTATTTGCACATTTGAAGAATATTGAAAAATAAACATTAAATGTTTGGAATTTGCCGAACAGTCTATAGAGATATTGCATATAATGAAAGCAGCAACATCACCTTTTTAACAAGCCAGTAACTATCTGGGATTCCTTTTAGACTAGATATTACAAATTGGACATTGCTTGGCTGAACTCTATATACAGTTGCATTTTCTTTAGTCACAATATTTTAAAAAGCTAAATAAGCAGAAGGGTTTACGAAAACATAAGTACCATTTTTGGTGAAAAAAATGGTAGACATACAGCAACAAAGAGCGTATATTTCCGTATGGCTTCAATGGACAAATAGCTGTCCCTTTAAGAGTTACCTGTCCCTCTTGCTACATTCTATATCATTCTTTATTATTTTATAACTCCTCCACTTCATTCATTCATATTTTCTGTGTAGCCCCAGTGAGCATTAAAATTTTTGAAGTCTGTATCAATCTCTTTATGTTTTTCTTGACATCTACTAGACCAGCAGGTTCTGGCAATTTTTATCCTCTGAATTAGGGTTTTCAACCTTTTTTTTAAAGGACCAGATAGAAAATGTTTTAAGCTTTGCAGATGATACGGGTCTCTGTCACAATTTCTCAACTCTGCTGTTAAGAAGACCAAAAGCAGCTACAGACAATACGTAGACCATTGAGAATAACCGTATTCTATAAGATGTTATTAAAAAAAAATAGGCGGTAAGCTGGATTTGCTTGACAAGTTGTAGTTGCTGAGTCCTACTCTAGATGATCACATGCCAGAGCCTTTTGTCCAGAACATTATATCTATGAACTGCTCCACGTAAAAAAGGATCCCTTGAGCAATAAGTTTAGAGAATAAAATATACACATATCAGGGATTTCAATTATGCAAAAAACTATGACATTGAGAGGACTTTACTTACTTATTTCATTCTTAATCATATTGGACTATGCAATCTTTATTTTAAATTTTATAACTCTTCATATGTGGAAGGCATTGAACCATGCTTTCTAGTGGAAGTCTTGACTCTGTCACTGCTTCTCTATCTCACTGCCACTGGGTCTGGTTCAGTTCCCTGGTTTTCCTTTTCTTTATATTTCATCTTGTTTTGTTGTTCTGTTTTATTTATCTTAAAAAATAATGCCTGCATATGAGAAAAAAATTGAAAAGTAACAAAAGGTATCTAATAAAAAGTAGTTCACTTCCGTCTTAGAGCCCCAATTCCTACTGCAGAGTCAAATGGTATTGGTTTTGGGTGTATCTACTATATTCTTATACACATGAAAGCAAAATATGAATTTGTGTGTGTGTGTGTGTGTGCATTCTTTTGATCTCTCTTTCACATGAGTTTGGGGATACTATGAAAATATATAAATGGGTACCTTTCAGTGTTCTGTTGGTTGAAGACAGATCCAGAACACTTACGTAGAGAAAAATGTATAACCTTCCAATTAGAATCTGATTATTTCCTTTCTGCAGACCCATTTCCTACTACTCCCCCTTTAACAGGACTTAGATTTTATGGACCTCGGTTTTCGTCTCTGTAAAATGGAAGGAGGAGACGAAATAATAACACTACTATTATAGACACTTTATGGGTATTAATGCTGTCATGTCTATAAAATATTAAGCACATAATAAGTATTCAGTAGATGGTGGCTACGGGATAGTGATGATAGGAGTGGCGTTACATGTAATGTGTGGGAGCCATTGTACAGTTGAGGTATTGCCAGCAAGGGTCTGATATTTCATGGCATTCTGGAGTTTAAAAACTATTTGAAGTGTGTAATCTCATTTAATCCTTATTCACCAACTATTTATATATCTATTCTTCCAGTCATGGAGACAGAAACATAGTAAGAATTCAAATATTAGACAATATTAACAAGGAACAATTTCAAGGAACTTATATTCTAGGATGGGAAATAGATGGTAAATAAACCAATGTATCAATTTAATAATTGTCTCTTATGGTGAGGACTCTGCAGGCAATAAAGAAGAATAAATAGTATGAGTTAAATGGTGGTTTGCTACTATAGATAGCTAGGCTGGAGCTGTACTTTATGCGGGCACCAATCTCATAGAATATAGCATGTCATTGGTGGCTCTGAGGTTGGGAGACCAAAGTGGACATGTTGAATCTTAAGGGCTCCAGGAATATTCCTGGAACCTATTTTAACCTATACTCAGAAAATAAAAGTAATTTCAATTCTTATAGAATTTATTTATTTCCTTTAGGACTTGAGGAACTTAGTAAAACAAGACAGTCTCTTGCCACAGACTGTTGGTGGAAGGATGAAAATTTGTAATAGAACAAATCAACAACAAAAGAAACTCCAACCAACTTTTTGATTAAGTGCAATAGTGCAAAAGTACAAATGGCAAAAACAATTTATCCAAAGGTGCTGCTGCTTCTCTTCAATGCTTTTTTTGCCTTTTTTTTTTTTTTTTTTTTTTTTTTTAACAATGTCTGGCTCTGTTGCTCAGTCTGGAGTGCAGCAGTGCAGTGGCACAATCTTGGCTAACTGCAACCTCTGTGCCTCCCAGGCTCAAGTGATACTCCTACCTCAACCTCCCGAGTAGCTGGAACTACAGGTGCATGCCACCATACCCGGCTAAGTTTTATACTTTTTTTGGTAGACACTAGATACAGGATTTTGCTGTGTTGACCAGGCTGGTCTCGAGCTCCTGGGTTTAAGTGATCCTCCAGTCTCAGCTTCCCAAAGTGCTGGAATTGCAGCTGTGATCCACTGTGTCCAGCTTCTTCAATACTTCTTAACAGACATTTAGGTGACAGAATGAGAGAAAGTGCAATATCCTGCTCAGGAAAAGTTGGCTCATTCCACTTTTGCTGAGATGTAATATATATTTTGGGAAGAAATAGGTAGTCAAATGATTATTAGAACATATTAAGTAGAAGTTTAGAATTGTGTAATAAATTTTGGCCATTTTTTTCTGTAGACAAAAGGAAGTCATTGAATCATTTTCTAATTACCCAGAGCATTTACTAAAAAGAGAAATACTGTGTAGCTCTTACAAGCATTACCTATATTATAGGCACTTTCTATCCATTTCTCTATTAACCCACATAGCAACCATAGAAAGTAAACATTAATATCTCTGCTTCACAAGTGAAGAAACACCACTAAGTCTTTGAGATAAACAGGAAACAATGTACTGTGACCTGCATTTCAGTACTGATGTGCAGACGTATATATTGTCTACCACATCTCAGTTCCTTAAATACATAGATTATCACCATATACCGATTGCCATCAATATGGTTTCCCATCAAAGCAGCACCATGAATGGTGGTTATGTTCTTTGTCAATGTTACTCTATTTTATTTATAGCTGAATGGTATAGAATACCTTTTAAACATATGTTGACTTCATTATATATCTATATCTATATATATCTGTATCTATATATCTGTGTGTGTGTGTATATATATATCTGTATATATATATATACACACATACACACACACACAGATATATCTCAAAATTCTGAGGTTCTTCTAGCCCATCTGAAATCTGGAGTCCAATCATGTACACAGTGACCACAGCAAGGGGCTGCAGGAATGTCCATGTTGGGAGAGAGCTTTGCTGACATGGATAGGCATGATACGGTGGAGAGGTTTGCATCAGCAGCCCTGGTGGTGGACGTGAGTAAGGATTACAGGCACAGGTTGTGAGCATGCAGAGTCTTCAGTGACAAAAACATTTTTAGCCGTGGGTAGAATTATCTGTGAGCAGGACCAGCAGTTGGTCATATAATCTTCAGCAGAATTAAAGGTATTTAAAAGTCAGAAACACGTGTGTGTGTGTGTGCGTGCGCGCAGGTGCACATACATGTGTGTGTGTGAAATATTCTTAATTTGAGTGAAAAACACCACTACCCTTTTCCTGTGTGTTTTTGGTATTTTTTAGTCTTAAATGTTGTGCCACTGTCCACTGCTGGGAAACTCCTATTAACCTTTCAAACTCAGCTCAGTCATAAACTCTTCCAAGCAGTCTTCCTTGATGCCACTCACAATCCTTTCCTCTTCACTTTGCACATTCCTCTATGTGTGTGCTTTCTACACCACACTAAGTGTTGTTTATCTGACTGTATCTTTTAAATCTAAAGCTGCTGAGGGCAGGGGCAGTGGCTTATTCATCCTCTGTTCCACTTATCAATCTCTGTAGGTACAGCAAAAATACTCTGGCTTGAATTGAATTAAACAAATGGTAAATTAATAGGTGCAGTTTCACCGTAGGAAGGCACAAGTGGGGTTAATTAGTAAACGATTCTAGAGAAACAGTGGATGAAATGTTGACTGCAGTTTCCCCTCTCAAATCCAGTTCTTTGCCCTCCCTCCCATTTCCTGATTTGTGATGAAAGATGTAAAGCTGTTGGGCTTTTATGAATCTTGCCACTAGCCTACAAAACCTTTCAAATATGATTCAATTTCATGCAGACAGAGACTCAGAGCAACTTGGCAGTTAACAGCTAATGGCTTTTAAGGGTTTAAGTCAGCCCTAAACATTACTCCAATGAGTTTTTGTGGTTTAATTACCTTAAAGCATTAAGTAGTCAAGGAGTCCATCAATACACATGCATTTAGAGATATCAAATGTGCGCTGTTCACAAATACAGCCTTGAAGGTGTCTAATACAGCATCTTATTTTGCCAAAAAAGCATGTAAAAATAGTTTAAGCCTACCTATTTGAGGCTAATGATGTGTGCCATCATTAAGCTGGAAGAAATGTGAACTCAAAAATTATTCTTTAAACAGCAAGGAAGAACTTTACAAAGCAAGGGACAGAGCGATTTCTACCTTACCCCGTTCTCCCCCATACCATGGTAATTTTAAGCGGTGCACCTAGTGGTTAAGATGCCCGACTCTGGATTTCAACAGCTCTGGGTTCATATCCCACTTCTGCAATTTGTAGGAAAGTAAAAAAGTAACAAGACAATACGTTTGTGGAGAATAATGATAATAATTATTCAGCTGGGTTTTTGTGAATATTTTATGAAATTATGCATGTAAAGATGTTAATAATAATAGATAATATGGGCTAGGCAGTCTTTGATTTTAAAAGCCTATTCTTGAGGACGTGGAGGAAAGGAAAAAAATGAGCTTGAAGGGTCAGTATCCAATTTTAAGGCTGTAAAAATGAGCTTAATATCTCCATTGTGATTTTCCTTATTCAGACTGTAATTAAAGAAACCAACGATTGTCACTTATTTTATGCACTGTTTCAGATGTTTTCTTCTCCAAAACTCATTTCCATCCTTGGACTCACAATAACTTCATTACTCTTTTCAAGTCAAATCACATCCCAATCTCAACCATTCAAATTGGCCTAAGATCCCACACTAACAAAATGTTAATATTTATGAGTAATGCATTTTGAGTTCAGAGGTAGGAAGAGAAATCTTCAGGGAGGCAGAAATGAGTTATTGGCCTGCTATAGAATGTGTCATTTGGAGAGAGCTGCACTGTAGAGAGAGATGATTCAAATGCCTGATTTCAAGGGGCAATGCAATCTAGTTTACTAATCCCTTGTTATACTAAGGTGAGGCTTTTATGAACACTGCTCATTAGCATCTCGATAGCATTGAAGATCCAGATAAGATAATGAGTGCCAATTTTATTCTTAATACTAAGCAATTCCAAAAATTTTCATTCATTTCATAATCCATCATTCAAAAATTAAGAATGGCAACAGGTAAAGGCAGATCATTTGAACCATATACATTTGAACCATATAGACATGGGTATTATATGTTACTTACTGTTATTTATTTATTTATTTGTTTATTTATTGAGACAGAGTTTCGCTCTTGTTGCCCAGGTTGGAGTGCAAGGGCGTTATCTAGGCTCACTGCAAACTCCGCCTCCCGGGTTCAAGCGATTCTCCTGTCTCATCCTCTTGAGTAGCTGGGACTACAGGCGCCTGCCACCACGCCCAGCTAATTTTTGGTATTTTTAGTAGAGATGGGGTTTCACCATGCTGGCCGAGCTGGTCTCAAACTCCTGACCTCAGGTGATCCGCCCAGAGGTGATCCGTCCGTCTCGGCCTCTCAAAGTGCTGGGGTTATAGCCACGAGCCATCGCGCCCAGACTGTTTATTTATTTTTAATTTGCAGATTTCTAAGTAATGTAAGTGAACACCACCGTGGCCTCTGAAGTCATTTTTCTCCCTGAGCCACCTCTTCACCTAGGCGGCCATTGCTCTCCTTTCTTCCTTCCTCACATGCTATTTTGCCCCCCCTCCATGCAAGCTTACATCTCTCCCATAGTAAAACTCAGTGTTGAGGCTCAAATTGAAATCGGATGGTCAAGTTTCATCTAATGGATATAAAAATGTTTTCGCCCATTATCTGGTTAGAGGAAAAGGTAAATTTTTGTTGTTGTTGCTTTTTGCCTTAGAGGGATAACAAGAAAGTTGGATTGGCTGGTAAAAAGCCTTAACATCTGTTAGTTGAAGCTGGGCAAGCCAATTCCCCCAAAATTGGCACATAATCCTCCTGAGTGAGCAAAGCTGCCATGTGAGCTCAGAGGTTTCAATTAGAGTATAAAGGGAGCTGAATTTATATTCTGTGATGGGAAAGGGTGACTTAACAAAGGAAAGAAAGAATATGTCATCGACTTTTCTTCTTTTATTTTGATGGAGTAAATCTATCATTTTTTACAATGAGACATATGAAATTTACTCTCTTGATTATTTTGACATATATAATACAATGTTATAGACTATAGTCACCCTGCTGTGTCATAGATCTCAAAACCTATTTTTCTTGTCATTCTTAAATGTTGTACCCTGGCTGGGCACGATGGCTCACACCTGTAATCCCAGCACTTTGGGAGGTCACCAAAGTTGGAAGCATCACACTCCTTGATTACAAAACATAGAGCACTTACAATCAAACAGCATGGTACTGCCATTAAAACGGACATGTCAACCAAGGGTATAGGTTAATAAAAAACCCAGAAATAAATCCACGCATTCATGATCAACTGATTTTTGACTGAGGTGGCATGAACACACAATGGGGAAGATATTCTCTACATGAAATGGTATTGGAAAAACTGAGTATTTACACGCAGAAGAATGAAATTAGACACTCATCGTATACTATATAAAAATCCCAAAGTGAATAAAGATTTAAATATAATAAATGAAACTGGAAAATTGCCGGAAAAATACATATGGGGAAAGTGTCATGTCAAAAGCTCCAGCATAGTATGTGGAGACAACGTACAGATCGGGAGGGAATATTTCCAAATTATCCATCTGATAAGTGATTAATATCCAAAAGAAATAAGGCTTTCCTTCTTTATTTCAAGCATAGTTAGGTTGAATAAGGCATTCTTTCCATCAACCACTGCACTGATACAAGAAAAAGAATAAACAGAAATAAGTTCAGCTCTCAATATCTGAACATATATATATAGATGATCCTGTAAGTGGAGTGAGAGGGGAAGCTACATGTGAGAAATACAAGATTGGTGTGAGAACCAGTGAAGTCAATCACATAAAAAACATGTGTAAGTTATATTGCACAATATAAATCTAAGGTGCTGTTAGATTAACAGAATAATGATTAACTGTGACTTGCCAATTTATTAGCTTTTAATTGCCCTAATCATAATGAACATAGAAAGTACTTGGATAATTATAACCCTGTCTATATTGCGGTATAGTTGGATAAGCATAGGGTTGGAGACAGGCAAGCCTGAGTTAACACTGCAGTCTTATTCTCATAGCTCTGTGACATTGGACAATGTACTTTACCTCTATGCAATGTGAATAATAATTTCCATTTCCAGAGCTGTTTTAAGGGTGAGTGATAATGTATCTAAAGCAGCTAGCTTAGTGCCTGACACATAGATACTCAATACTCAGTAGCAGCAGTGGCAGCAGCAACTGTTGTTATTACAGTCCTTACTCCAAGAAATTTCCCTCATAAAAAAAGAGAATGAACTCCTTTGGAAATAAAACAGAGTCAAGTGTACTTTCTAAAGGGGCCTGAGGCAGGAGTGACAATGATGTGAGCACAGCAGAAAGACTGAGGTCTAGATTATGCTGGTTCAGTGAGGCCTGGCAGATGCTATGGATAAGGCGTGGAGACAGACACTTCTTCAGGATCATTTTGGCTCTCTGCATTATACAACACCCAGAAAAGACTTTCACTCAGCGGCTTTTTTTTTTTTTTTTTTCCTGCAAGCACTGTATTGAACTCACTTAAAAGCTGATAATCTCTGCCCGCATCACCGGTTACTACCAGAAGAGAAACAGGAATCAAGTTTTCCTCTTGGCTGTATCACAGAAGGAAGCCACTGAATATTTACGTATGTCCCTGGCTTAGATTCATCATTGGCCTGGCTCTAAGTTTTTAGATAAGCTACTAAACTGCTCTAAGTGTCAGATTAGTAATGAGGGAACTGCCTCATTATTAAAATGGTCCTAGTGATGGAATCTTATATACAAGGTCACTCAGTACAATTCAACTCCATCCTCCTGAGAGGTGAAGCCAGCTGGACTTCCTGGGTGGAGTGGAGACTTGGAGAACTTTTCCGTGTCTAGCTAAAGGATTGTAAATGTACCAATCAGCACTCAGTAAAAATGCACCAATCAGCGCTCTGTGTCTAGGTAAAGGATTGTAAATGCACCAATCAGTAATCTGTAAAATGGATCAATCAGCACACTGTAAAATGGACCAATCAGTGCTCTGTAAAATGGACCAATCAACAGGACATGGGCGGAGACAAATGAGGGAATAAACACTGCCCACCTCCTAGTCAGCAGCGGCAATCCCCTGGGTCCCGTTCCATGCTGTGGAAGCTTTGTTCTTTCCCTCTTCACGGTAAGTGTTTCTGCTGCTCACTGTTTGGGTCCGTGCCACCTTTAAGAGCTGTAACACTCACTGTGAAGGTCCACTGCTTCATTCTTTTTTTTTTTTTTTTGAGACGGAGTTTCGCTCTGTCGCCCGGGCTGGAGTGCAGTGGCCAGATCTCAGCTCACTGCAAGCTCCGCCTCCTGGGTTTACGCCATTCTCCCGCCTCAGCCTCCCGAGTAGCTGGGATTACAGGCGCCTGTCACCTCGCCCGGCTAGTTTTTTGTATTTTTTAGTAGAGACGGGGTTTCACCGTGTTAGCCAGGATGGCCTCGATCTCCTGACCTCGTGATCCGCCCGTCTCGGCCTCCCAAAGTGCTGGGATTACAGGCTTGAGCCACCGCGCCCGGCCCACTGCTTCGTTCTTGAAGTCAGCAAAACCAAGAACCCACTGGAAGGAACCAACTCCAGACACACTCGCATCAAATGCCTGAAACAGTCATGGCAAGTTAAAAGTTTAGGCTTCTGCTTTAATCCCTGCGTGGAAGAGCTCATCCATGATCAGGTGGAACTGAGGTAGTGTCCTTAGTGTTATCATGGTACTTTCATTTTCATGATGTACTGTGTCATCATCCCCAAGTAATACCATATTCTCTCCCCCTCCTTAATACTAAAACATAGGCTGGTGCCTTTAATCCAGTTATTAAGCCATTGTTAACAACTAAACCGTTACACTCATTCATACAAGATTAAATGGTTTTATACAAAACAAAATTACACGTCTTCTTCATCATCATCATCGTTTGTTAAATGTGTTCCATGTGGCCATCATTAAACTCTGTTACATACATTATCTTATTTAATCCCTAAAATAATTTCATAGGGTGTCTTAATTCATTCAGGCTGCCATAACATAATATCATTTACTGGGTGGCTTGTAAATGACAGACATGTATTGCTCACAATTCTGGAGAATAGGAAGCTCAATATCAAGGTGCTGACAGATTCGGTTTCTGGTGAGGGCTTGCTTGCTCCCTGGTTCATAGCTAGCACCTTCTAGATGTGTCCTGAAAAGGTGGAATAAGGTGGAGGGGGCTAGCTCGCTCTCTGGAGTCTCTCTCTCTCTTTTTTTTTTTCCTAAACAGAGTCTCGCTATATTGCCCAGGCAGGTCTTGAACTCCTGGGCTCAAGCCATCCTCCCACTCTGCCTCCCTAAGAGCTGAGATTACAGGTATGAGCCACTGTGCCTGGCTGGAGTCTTTGTTTTTTTTTTTTTCTTTTTTAGACAGAGTCTCGTTCTTTCACCAGGCTGGAGTGTAGTGGCATGATCTCAGCTCACTGCAACCTTTACCTCCCAGGTTCAAGCGATTCTCGTGCCTCAGCCTGCTAAGTAGCTGGGATTACAGGCACGCACCACCACACCCAGCTAATTTGTGTATTTTTAGTAGAGATGGGGTTTCACCATGTTGGCCAGGATGGTCTCGATCTCCTGACCTCATGATCTGCTCACTTAGGCCTCTCAAAGTGCTGGGATTATAAATTGGAGTGTAGTGGCGTGATCTTGGCTCAGTGCAACCTCTGCCTCCCAGGTTCAAGCGATTCTCATGCCTCAGCCTCCTGAGTGGCTGGGATTACAGGCACGCACCACTACACCCAACTAATTTGTGTATTTTTAGTAGAGATAGGTTTTCACCATGTTGGCCAGGATGGTCTGGATCTCCTGACCTTGTGATCTGCCCGCCTCGGTCTCCCAAGGCGCTGGGATTACAGGCGAGAGCCACCGCGCCCAGCCTGGAATCTCTTTTATAAGTAGACATATTCAACTCATGAGGGCAGAGCCCTCAAGATCTAATTTCCTCCTTAAGGCTCTACTTTCTAAGACTATCACGTTGGGGATTTGGTTTCAGCATATGAACTTTGAGGAAAGGGCATGAAATAAGTGTTATTATTGTCCCCATTTGATTGATGAGGAAGCTGGGCTTATTCTGGTGAAAAATGGGCCCCATGTTTTACAGCAAACGTACAAGATGCTGGAGTTTGAACCATGCTTTCTGATTGTAATGTTCATTTATAATTCTTTATACACTACTCTCATCGAAAATCATGTGACTAAGGCTCAGTAACTTAAAATCATTAGGACATTTTCATGTCACATAACTTGTGTTTGGTTTGCCATCATTCCAAAGTACAATGATGAGGTTATTTGTTGCTTTATTTGCCATAAAATGCCTTTTTCACTGAGAAAAATTCTATTCTTATTGGAGTCAGCAATAGCAATTGTAAACATATCTTCTCATAAGTGTCTGTGTATAATATGTTCCTGAATTGTTTTAATTTATAGTAAGACTGGAGGAATATTATGCACATCAGTCTTATAAATAATGTGACATGAATAACAGCTGCATTTAGTGCCAAAGCAATTATTTTCTTCCCAAGTAATCATTCATTTTTTAGTGGAAACTGAAAATTTGCATTCAACATTGTCTCCTTACGTAATTAGGGTGAGTCTCCTTTACTCTCTTGCCTTGATGCTTAATACACGAAAATAATTAGTTTTTCTTTGAGAAGTGTCAAGATCTACTGACACTTTTTATTTTGCCTAGGATGAGGAGCAAGATTATGTTTATGGTAACAGTGATATTAGTATCTATTTTGTATCATCATTGTGGGTTGCTTTAAAGAGTTGATATATGACTCTCAAGTGCCTGGTACTGTGGTTGGCTTATTCATATATTGACTCATCCTACTGTTACTTGTAGAAAACCTTCTATATGCTGTACCCTGTGCTATATCTTAGGTACACAATGGTGACTATAACAAAAATCAACAGGCCTGAACGCTGAGTTCAAAAAGGTTTTTGTTTTGGGTAAGATACAAACAATAACAAAATGCAAATTTCAGTAACTTCTATAAAATATAGAAACCTATGAAAGACAATAACTTAATGATCAGGGACTCTGTGAATTCAACTGTCAAGCAGGGCTCTGAAGTAGTAGAGTCATTCAGGCCAGTAAGGGCAAAGGTGTGCTCCTGGAAGAGGCAAAAGACTGTGTGATTCTTTGGATCTGGAAATGACTTGTTTTTGAGGAACTGAAAGAAAGCCAGGGTAGACTGAACTTAGTAAGCAAAAATGAATTTCAGGTCGTGGGAAGGTCATAGAAGTTGATGGAAAACAATGATATTTCACAAACTTAAGAAACTTTGGGCCACCTAACTATTAAGTAATCATTTGATCCCAGGTTTCTGTGATTGCAAATTTCAGTTTATTACAATTCTCGGAATTGAACCTTTCAATAAAATAATGGTGATAATAAGAATAGTCATAATACAGCTACACTGATTGATGTAGTGCTTCTATGTGTCAAGCACTCTTCCAATCACATTTCAGGCACTAAAAATCTTAACCCTCACAGAAAACCTATGAATTATTCTAATCTTCACATGAAACTTAAGGTTATCCCCATTGTGCAAATGTATGTAAGTTAAATAACTTGTCCATATCATATCCCTTTTTTAAGGGATAAACTTGAATTTGAATTCAAGTTCAAACTCAAACTTAAATTTAAACTCAAGGTTATATGACTCTTTAGAGATTGGACAGTTCATCCTCCTCTTAATGCCAGCTTAAAGTTTTATTTTTTTTATGGAGCAATTTAAAAGTTACTAAGAAGTTGTAATAACAATACTATTTTTTGAAACTGTTTGAGAGGAAGTGGTTAATATGATTGCACCACAACCCCTGAAACTTTTGTGTGTAATACCTACCACCAAGATTTTCTCTTATATTACCTCAACACAACCATCAAAATCAGAAATTAAAATTAATGCCTTTTTTTCTTACCCAAGAATACATCTTTGCAGTAAAAGAATCCAGTTCAGAATCTCACATTGCATTTAGTTGCCATGTCTGTTTAGTGTCTTTCAATCTGTAGAATTGCCGATGTTTGGCCAGACTTTCCTGACCTTGCCACTTTTGAAGACATAGATCAGTTATTTCATAGAATCTCCCTTAATTTGGGTTTATCTTACATTTTCTCATGATTAGATTCATGTTACACAGTATTTTGGGCAGGAATATGACAGAAATGTTGCTGTGTTCTTCTCATTGCCTCTTAGCAGGTGATGTGCGATTTCAATTTGTCCCAATTTTGAATATAATAGCATTGATTACTTGATTAAGGTGATGTCTGTGAGGCTTCTTTGCAGTGTCTGAGCTCCAACATCCTGCACTGGGCTTCTGCTCTCACCCACAACCTCCCTGCACAAATTCTTTCCTCTTGACTTCCTGTGACAAGTCACTGCTGCTTTCCCAAATGCTTGTGTCCTACTCTCCTCCTTGTGGGTACCCCTTACTCCCCCATCAAGTTCTAGCCTTCCTATGCAGTTGCCTACCTGAGTCTCATCTAACAGCATTGAAAGAATTACAAAGGAAGGAGAAAAGAAAAGAAGGGAAAAAGCAAGAGAGGGATAGATGGAGAAAATAAGAAAATAAGGAAGGAAGGTCAAAGGATAACTTTTAGTTTAAACCACAGACATAGAGAAAAAATGCTGAAATCAGTTGCTTTCATCTGGGAAAAAGGCTCAGAGTGATGCTAGCTGAAATAATATTGAACACATTGTTCTTTCTCATTGCACTCTACAGAAATGATTGCCTTTGCCCAAGACACCACCAACAAAAGCAACAGCAAAAAGTATTCCAATATGGACTTGATTTTTTTCAATAAAACATGATTAGAGTATTCTCAAAGTATAGTCAAAGCATACCCATTATTAACAAAAGAGCCAACTATATGCACAAATACATTGTGGCTTCTATGGTGCTAAGATCCCTGAGTCTGTCTCTCTTTATCTGCTATTCAGCTGTTTAATCACTGCTCTCAGGAACTTGGGTGTTTTCCTGGTGGGAAGAGGCTGTCATTAATCATTATTTATCCAGGTTATGTTTTCAATTTATTCTGAGCAATATAAATGTAAAACTGGACAACACAACTCTGCTCTTTCTCATTTTTATACCATGATGCTTTTAACGTCTGTCCTTTCCATGAAGGCAACATAATAGTTACAACAACTAGTATGGGGTCAAATTCAAGATCGGCTCCTTATGACTTGAATTTGACCATGTGATTTAACTTACTTAAGCTTTATGCTGTTTATTTCTAAGATGAGTCTAACTCTATAATGGCAATTATCATTGGGAGGACTGCCAACAATAAACCCCAGGTAAAGTGCTTAGCACGGGTCATGGACCACAAAGTATAGACTTAAATTTATCAAATGTGTCTCCCATACTTGGGAATTCTTTCCTTTAGAGAACCCTCTCCTTTGTACTCAATAGTACTTCATTTATTTCTCTTTCATAATACAAGTTGTTTCTTATTTGTTATCATCTAGAGGTCATCTCCACTTGGCTGAGATCTGCTTGTGGTCAGGAATCGTTACTCATCTCTAAATCCTCACCACTTAACAAAGTTATTTGTAACATAAAAAGTGGTCAATGTGTTTGTGGATTGAAGGATGGAAAATGGGAGAATTGTGAGATGATTAGATGAATGGATAAAAGTATGAAAGAATGAATGGATGAAATTATAAGCACACCAAATAATAAGCAATGGTAACAAAGCTTGGAATAAAGGATTCAATATTTATGGAACATCTATGATGTTCCAAACAATTAACTGGCTATTTCACATGCATTACCATGTTAATACATCATCATGTTATTATGTTATAGAAGAGAAATATAAGGTGTAGGAAAGTAAAAGCAAAAACTTAGCTCACACTGCTGTTTATATGCATTAAGTCTGAAATTCAAGTCCAACTCTGTCTGAATCTAAGATTCTCATTTTTTTTCCCCACTGCTCCATGCTAGTGATATATGGATACTGAGTTAGAAGGTACACAGGAGTATTATCTTCCGGATCTCTTAGTATTAGGTCAGGCACAGTGGCTCATGCCTGTAATCCCAGCCCTTTGGGAGGCCTAGGTGGGTGGATCACCTGAGGTCAGGGGTTTGAGACTAGCCTGTCCAACATGGTGAAACCCCATCTCTACTAAAAATAAAAAAAAAAATTAGCCAGGCATGGTGGCGGCCGCTTGTCATTCCAGCTACTCAGGAGACTGAGGCAGGAGAATCACTTGCACCCGGGAGGTGGAGGTTGCAGTGAGCCGAGATCGCGCCACAGCACTCCAGCCAGGGTGAGAGTGAGACTGTCTCAAAAAAAAAAAAAAAAAAAAGTGAAGATGAAAGAATTATCCGCTTTGCACAACAGCCAGAAGATGGAAGTACTTCTCAACCTGGGTATGCACAGTGACTGTAGTTTTTTTTTTAAAAATAAGATTTCAAACTAACTTTTTAAATATTTACAAATTTTTCTGGAGCAAATGATGTCACCCCAAATCTCACTTCCTGTCCTTGCAGCATGAAACCAAAGGAACACAAGACTCCAGGCTTCACTGTGGGCTGAAGCACAAAATTTACTTGATATTAAACAAAACAATTTGGGTGGAATGGAAACAAGTAAGAAATAGAGGAAGTATCAGGTGATTTTAGCCAAATTAAAAGATTTCAACTAAATATGGGAAACCTTTTTAGTGAGAATAGGATTCTTTAAATTAACTCAACATATTCATTGTTGAATATATTCTTTTCCACCAAACATGTTTTTGCTATGTTAGATGATGATTCATCAGGGATTCCAGAGAGGAGACTTATTAATAGAGAATATAATTGAGCTATTTAGATTTATCAGGTGGGCATTCTAATTTAAAAATTTTTTTTCAACAAATGCCAAATAATACTGTGTATAAATACTAGAGATGGGAGGGTCAAGATAAATAGAGAGAGATCTATATCGCTATATACTTATTCTGTCCTACGTTTACTTCAAATACACAGAAACATCCAAGTTTAAAAGGATGGTCTCTGCATAGGTATTGTGGCATGCCTTTTCCCTTCAGGAGGGTGTTCTGTTGTCTCTTTCACTAATGAATTTACAGGCCTAAAAACAATAGTCCATATGGTCAGAAGCCATAATTTAAAAAGGCCTCTATGATTTCATTACAAAGACATTCTGTGATAAACTCCAAACTTCCTGGCTTGGAATTTTACCAAAATGGTTTGACAAGTATTCTTCCTGCTTTGATATTGCAGATAGTGAATTTCATCTATTTAGCGCAAGATTGAAATATTTGAAATGAAAAGTTTGCTGAGCATTTCCAAATACAATCAAGCCTGTGGTGTTCTCTAGAGGAGATACATTTTTTCAAATGCTCTATTTCTGTATTAAATTGAATATTGTCAAAGACGGAGAACCTCGAAACATTTTTGAAGGATAACTCAGAGATTGTGTAGACAAAAAATGTATAGGCTCATACAGATCACCACTAAAACATTATATATAATTTCTTGGCAAAAGTTCATGCTTTTGAATAGGACGATCTAAACTAAAATGGAACAAAGTTAAGCTTACAATAGAGGAGTGGTTATGAAATGCTTAAAAGGGAAAAAATATATATAGCAATCCATTCATTGTGAATATTTGTAGGATACAACTCTAGTATTCTAGAATTAGTTTTAGGTATTTGAGAACAAAAGTCAATGATATAGCTTTCATGCCTTTCGGTATCTCCTAGTCTGTGGAGATGAAGTATCTAAAAAAATAAGTAAATAATTGCAGAAATGTGAGGCATATTGGCATAGCAGTGTGAAAGAGATGCCAGGAGAGGACTGAGCAGATAGCTCTTAACGGGCTGAAGGAGTCAGTGATGATTCTCTAAAATGACTGGCATTTTATTTTGTTCATGAAAGATGAGTGGAAATTGAGTGGAAATTGGCCAGATGGATACAGTGAGGCATATTCTGAAACAAGAAAGCACAAGAAAACACACAAATGTGCACTTGGGACTACAAATTGTTCCTTATGGCTCTAATGGTTCTGTAGGACACAAAAGCTGAGATACCAAGGCTCATGTTGTGGCGTGACAGTTGATGCTGGGTTGAGATCAGACTCTAAGCCATGAAGGGGAATGCACAGAAGCACATCTTATTTCTTATTTGCTGTCATTTTGAAGCCTCTTCAAATTACAGACACACACACACACAAATACACACATATGTATGTATAAGTGTAAATATAAATTTATATAAATACAGATTTTATATACTATATATTTAGAAATAACTTCCAAATATATGTGTATATATATTCACATGCAGTAGTCCTCTCTTACCTGTGGTTTCAGTTATCCATGGTCAATGGTGGTCCAAAAATAGGTGAGTCCAATGCAATAAGACATTTTGAAAGAGAGAAACTATATTCATATAACTTTTATTACAGTATATTATTTAAAAGGTTCTATTTTATTATTAGTTGTTGTTCATCACTTACTGTGCCTAATTTATAAATTAAACTTAATCCTAGGTGAGTATAGAAAAAAACATAGTATATATAGGGTTTAGTGCTATCTGTAATTTCAAGGGGTCTTAAAACATATCCCCCACATACAAGGTCAAATTACTGTATGTACATAATGCATATATACATATACGAATATAAATTTAAAATACAAGTTGCAAGCTATGATCTTATCAATAGGTACATGCATGCAAAAGAGTGAACTCATAATTGTCTTCCTACTTTTAAAAATATTTTCTGTTTTTTTCTCATAAGAATATTCACATTTGGTTCCTCTTGACAGATATACAGATATGCTTTTTTCTTTTTTTCCTTTTCTTTTTTTTTTTTTTTTGAGATGGAGTTTCTCTCTTGTAGCCAAGGCTGGAGTACAATGGTATAATCTCAGCTACCACAGCTGCGGCCTCCCAGGTTCAAGAGATTCTCCTGCCTCAGTGTCCTGAGTAGCTGGGATTACAGGTATGCGCCACCACACCTGGCTAATTTTGTATTTTTAGTAGAGACAGGGGTTCTCCATGTTGGTCAGATTGGTCTCGAACTCCTGACTTCAGGTAATCTGCCCGCCTTGGCCTCCCAAAGTACTGGGATTATAGGCGTGAGCCACCACGCCCGGCCTATTCTTTTTTACTTTGTTTTGCGCAGCACTTAAAATGTGGATGAATGATAAAAGATTTTCTTGTACCCTTCCTTATTATTTTTAGTCCTGATGAGGAGTGATGATCCTAACAGGATTAGGAAACTCACTCGGTAAGACCTGATTAGGAGCGTAGTTCAGTCTTCAGTATTTTCAACTCCATGTCATACTATGATGATTAAGGTCACTTGTGTTCCGATGCTTATCAACCCCAGGAGGACCTCCCTGAGGACCTAAGGTATTATTTAACTTTTGGGAGGAGTGTGCTCATCGGAGTGTTTCTCTTGGCCCGTTTCCCAGCCCATGTGGCCTTTCCTAGGAACAGCATCCCTGATGCGCTCTGCAGCCAGTTTCTGAAATGCCTATGAATATGTGCATTTTGTCAGAGAGCCTAAATAAATAAAAATAGCTTTGTATAGCAAAAAAAAGTGCATTGTCTCAATTCTTTTATTTATTGGATGAGAATGAGCATATCAAACACCACTTAGCTCTCTAAAACACTGGCTCAATTGCAATTACCTTTCCTCTTTTTTTATCTAGGTTGTATTGTGTGCCACTCATATTCTGTATTTGAAAGATATCTTTAGTTTCCCTAAGCAGGTTTTCAATGATGAGATAAGGCAGTTTGGATTTTTGAAAAGCAAAGAGCCTCTTCAGGAAGGACTCTCTCATCCCTTTCCTATGAAAGTAACCATTTGTTGGAAACAGTACGCCAGGAACATCATCAACAACAACAACAATATCACGGCAGCGTAACTAAACCTTAGAGAATTTGTTCAGAAAAG
Source organism: Papio anubis (assembly GCF_008728515.1). Taxonomy (NCBI): domain Eukaryota; kingdom Metazoa; phylum Chordata; class Mammalia; order Primates; family Cercopithecidae; genus Papio; species Papio anubis. Next base: position 29,495,873 of record NC_044993.1, on the reverse strand, counting down.
CTTCTGAAATGTAGATCGTTTAGAGCCAAGAATTTAAACCTCTGACGCACTGTCTCACTGGCCTCAACATGCAGGGTCATCTGATTGCACCTACTCATCAATGGCCAAATTAATCTCAATCTCTTTTTTTTTTTTTTTTTTTTTTAATTTATTTATTATTATTATACTGTAAGTTGTAGGGTACATGTGCATAACGTGCAGGTTTGTTACATATGTATACTTGTGCCTTGTTGGTGTGCTGCACCCATCAACTCGTCATTTACATCAGGTATAACTCCCAATGCAATCCCTCCCCCATCCCCCCTCCCCATGATAGGCCCCAGTGTGTGATGTTCCCCTTCCCGAGTCCAAGTGATCTCATTGTTCAGTTCCCACCTATGAGTGAGAACATGCGGTGTTTGGTTTTCTGTTCTTGTGATAGTTTGCTAAGAATGATGGATTCCAGCTGCATCCATGTCCCTACAAAGGACACAAACTCATCCTTTTTTATGGCTGCATAGTATTCCATGGTGTATATGTGCCACATTTTCTTAATCCAATCTGTCACTGATGGACATTTGGGTTGATTCCAAGTCTTTGCTATTGTGAATAGTGCTGCAATAAACATACGTATGCATGTGTCTTTAGAGCAGCATAATTTATAATCCTTTGGGTATATACCCAGTAATGGGATGGCTGGGTCATATGGTACATCTAGTTCTAGATCCTTGAGGAATCGCCATACTGTTTTCCATAATGGTTGAACTAGTTTACAATCCCACCAACAGTGTAAAAGTGTTCCTATTTCTCCACATCCTCTCCAGCACCTGTTGTTTCCTGACTTTTTAATGATCGCCATTCTAACTGGTGTGAGATGGTATCTCATTGTGGTTTTGATTTGCATTTCTCTGATGGCCAGTGATGATGAGCATTTTTTCATGTGTTTGTTGGCTGTATGAATGTCTTCTTTTGAGAAATGTCTATTCATATCCTTTGCCCACTTTTTGATGGGGTTGTTTGTTTTTTTCTTGTAAATTTGTTTGAGTTCTTTGTAGGTTCTGGATATTAGCCCTTTGTCAGATGAGTAGATTGCAAAAATTTTCTCCCATTCTGTAGGTTGCCTGTTCACTCTGATGGTAGTTTCTTTTGCTGTGCAGAAGCTCTTTAGTTTAATTAGATCCCATTTGTCAATTTTAGCTTTTGCTGCCGTTGCTTTTGGTGTTTTAGACATGAAGTCTTTGCCCATGCCTATGTCCTGAATGGTACTACCTAGGTTTTCCTCTAGGATTTTTATGGTATTAGGTCTAACATTTAAGTCTCTAATCCATCTTGAATTAATTTTCGTATAAGGAGTAAGGAAAGGATCCAGTTTCAGCTTTCTACTTATGGCTAGCCAATTTTCCCAGCACCATTTATTAAATAGGGAATCCTTTCCCCATTTCTTGTTTCTCTCAGGTTTGTCAAAGATCAGATGGCTGTAGATGTGTGGTATTATTTCTGAGGACTCTGTTCTGTTCCATTGGTCTATATCTCTGTTTTGGTACTAATCTCAATCTCTTTAAAAGTTATTATGCCTGCAGAACTCAAGAATACGTGGTTAGTTTAGTGTCACTTTTGGAAGGTTCTATTTCTCTGGTAGTAACTGATAAAGAAGGAGTTTTCTCAAAGTCAATCACTCAAAATAAAGAACTTAAATCCATGTTAACACACCTCTGGGAAGCAGATCTACATTAACCTAGTCTATGACTTCTTTGACGATAATAAGGTTTAAGAGAGTGCTCAGTCACTGGTGATTTCTGCAAGTGATACAATGAGGGGACAGAGACAATGAGGCAAGAATAAAATGGGACCTGGGATTAAGGGATCTTCCACTCAGCCATGTGCAGAAAGTTGAAAATTAATGCGGCATTGTTTAGCAAGCAGCTGTCAAGTTATTGTAATTTGCAAAATGATTTTTTTTTCCTCTTCCCCTTCACTGAAGGCATATTAGAAATGGCTTCATTTCTGAGGGATGACAAAGTTAATCCTATTTTGAGTTTCATTTGAAGAAAATGACACTCTTAAGCTTGTTCTGCATTTGTCAAATGAGCCAATGAGTTCAACATTTACTGAGTAACTCCGAATAGAAGACACAGTATTAGATGTTAGAGTTCTAAAGATGAATTAAGAACAATAACTTTCATCAAGATATGTAGTATTTGTTGTGAGTTACAAACAGAGCAGAACACTGTAATTCTCTGTGCCTGTAAATGTAAGAATTGAGATAAGCAAAGTGTGGTAGAGGAGGATGTCGGTGAATCTAATGGGTGGCCTCAAAGTTATAGGGCGATGACCTGAGGACAGAGGTAAGACAAACCCAGAGGAACTGGCATGCTGCTAAGAGATGGGTCTTTTGAGATTAGCCTGGAGAGATGGGTCTTTCAGGGCCTTTGTTCAAAGTATTCAGTGGCAGTCCATGTCTGTATAGAAACACCTCACTGTATTGTAATAACACAGTAACGTATATAAAGTGCAACTTAATTACATGTGTGTGAGCGAGAGTACTGTGTTTTCATCTTCCAGCATTTAGCAGTGTGTAGTATCTTGCATTCACAAATTAAATATTTGAATAAATGAACCAAAAAACCACAACGTAGTCATGCCTAAATGAAGCTAACAGAACAGTATTAGGACCACAATTTCCAAGTTCAAAAGGAGCATGAGCTCAGGGCTATTATCATGATACAAAATAGCAATCCAGAAGTTAGGACAATAACAAAGAGTTCAGGAAATAGGAATCTAAGATGTGCAAGGAGAAACTGTCTAGGACATTGTCCATAAACAGTGTAGGAATGTGCCCAAAAAGAATTCTTAAGTGGTAAGTTGTGATGGTGTAGAGGCGGTTGGTAAGTTTAACAGTGCAGAAGTTGTTCAGATGGGATGCAAAAAAAATGAATAAAGAAAAAATGACCTTCATCCTTTGGCACCTACTTTCGTGCCAAGGCATGTCTGAATCACAATCACTTTAAATTTCCACGAGCCCTTCCCTATATTGCTCTGCTGATAAAAAAAAAACCTTCCAATAATAAAAACTGCACTGCACCCCCAAATAGAAATGCCATGAAGTTTATTTTGATAAATTGAACTCATTCCACCTCTGAGGGGTCTACTGTGGACAGAGCATCCATCAGATGATTACCTGAGTTTCTGCTCATTGGAGACTTCCCACTCTCCAGTTGGTCAGAGGCTGATCAGCTGCTGCAGTTTCACTTTGATTTATTATATTTCATTTTTTCTACAACCAAAGAACATGGCATTCAAGCAAAAGTGTCATCACCTGATAATAAATATGCTTATGCCATCTAAGCCACCCACTCAGCAGAAAGATATCTGCAGAAAAGAGGATGCTTTAGAAAAAGTTTATCTCATTTTCATGGATTTTCAAGATTGGGATTTCCCATTTGGCTATGTGTTTGGCTTCTAATTTTGTTGTCTTCAGTGAAGAAAATTGTTGGGGGGAAGAGGAGAATTTAAATATACCTATTCTCAGGCATTAGAGCGGTAACATAGATAATAGATCAATCAGTTTTTAGATGACTTTGGATAAATCTCGCAACTTCCCTGGGCTTCATTTTATTTGTCTGTAAAAATTTTTACATCATTCACTCACGCATTCATTCATTCAATAAATATATGTGGAGAGTATAGTATGTGCCAATTTCGATACTGGGAACTCAGTAATTAAAAAATAAATCAGTCATGAAGCTTAATATGCATTACGTTTACTCTAAAATTTCACACATCATATGCATATATAGTAGGTACTTTAGCCTGGTCAGAAAGATGCCCGTGGGGAAAAAAAAAAAAAAAAAAAACACTTCCACTGAGATTTAATGTTTAAAGACATGTTAATTAGGTAACAGAAAGAAGAGTAGAGGTTTTGCGGCAGAGAAAACAGCATTTCCTAAGGTCCTGTGGTGGAGAAAGGTTGGGGAAATTTTAAAAAGATCCAGTTGAATTTAACAGAGAAAACAGCAAAAATAAATAAAAAATAAATAAAGCGGCCAGGTGCGGTGGCTCGCGCCTGTAATCCCAGCACTTTGGGAGGCCGAGGCGGGCGAATCACGAGGTCAGGAGATCGAGACCATCCTGGCTAACACGGTGAAACCCCATCTCTACTGAAAATACAAAAATTAGCCGGGCGAGGTGGCGGGCGCCTGTAGTCCCAGCTACTTGGGAGGCTGAGGCAGGAGAATGGCGTGAACCCGGGAGGCAGAGCTTGCAGTGAGCCGAGATCCGGCCACCGCACTCCAGCCTGGGCGACAGAGCGAGACTCCATCTCAAAAATAAATAAATAAATAAATAAAATATAAATAAATAAATAAAGCAACTGTATCAGTGCTTCTTATTCTTTCATGGGTACGTGAAACACATGGGGATTTTCTTTAAAATGCACAGCCTGGTTCAGTAGGTTTGGAGAGGAACCTAAGATTTTTCTTTTCCAAAAGACATCTCTCAAGTAATGTCAGTGTTTCTGGTCTACAGCCACATTTTGAGAAGCAGAGTCCTAGAAGGAGTTTACCTTCTGTCACTATCACCAAAAAGGAGGACTTTCATTTTTTTTCTTTCAATATTATGTAGGAATGGGTAGAGATGACACATGAGGTTATACCAAAGCAACTTTATCATTCTCTTGGTTTACCCTCCGTTTTCTCCTCTCACTCTTACCCAGTTTTTACTGCTAAGCTCTCTCCAAAGAAAAGATAGAGAAAGAAGCATTTCGCTCTATACAGTCGGCCAATTTCTACACAAAGAGAATGGGGCATGAATGGCCTGGGTAGAATCTCATGCCAATAGTTTGAACCAATCTCTGTCAGTAGGGAGTGAGTTACTAAACCATCTCAGGTGATAAGGCTGCCCTGGCCATGAGTGGCTTGATTTACCTGAATATGTGATTATAAAGATATCAACACTGGAGGGTGAATAATTGTGAGCTTATCAGTGACCCCAATGTGTGTTTCCTAATACTATCACAACAATGGATTAGATATGAAGCCATAGTTCAGGATTTATGAATGTTTAAGCAAGGTACAGAAAAGATGCCATTCAACCTTTACATAATTCTATTTATTTATGCACTAACACAAGTAAGAAATAATTATTTTGAAAGGGAAGAGAGAAAGTGACAAATTAACTGCTACTGCTACGAACTCTTCAAAGTGTATGCTGGAACTTAGTGAATAGAAGTCTACTTTGAGTTGCTGTAATTCTACAGACAATTCCTGTGTATGTTCCAAATACAGTCAGTAAAGGTCAAAAGCATTACATGTGATCCAGGACCTCACCACAAGGTCCTTTGGCATGTGGAGAATTATAATGAGACTATGAATTCTTTCTTTATTTAGCAGGGTCCCTTTTAGTGGAAAGAAAGCCTCAGTTGAACAGGAAGGAGGCAATGTAAAAATGTGAAATCAAAGCTCTTCTGATATGGTTGAAAACAAACAACACACTGTAAAAAGCCACAAGCTTGAGTTATACACATATGACGTTGGAAATACCATTGGTTCATCTACTATTCATGGTAAATACATACCATAACATGCCTTTGACTTCAAGAAGCTTACATTCTAGTGAGGAGGACAATAATGGCTACAAGCAATTCCCATAAGAAAAGAAGCTTCAATGGTAGAAGAAATTGTAATAAGGAGAAATATCTTTGGGAGACAAAGAACCAAAATTTGCCGTTGTGGGTCAGATAGACCTTCGCATATCAGACCTTATAGCTGAGGCCTGAAGAATCAGGGAAAGATTTTTAGGTGGCAAGGAACTTGACAAGGCAAATAGCCATTTGCCATTTCCTCATATGCTTCCTGAGACTGTATCAGCAGGAAGAATGACAGGTGGAAACAGGGCATGGGTATTTGTATGTGAGTTGGGAGAAGAGACAGCATTGGGGGTAAATTACCATGAAAAGAGATTAACCTGGATAGGTAGGAGGAAGATAGCACAAATATAGTTTCTTAGAAATTCAACTGGACTTTCAACTGGAAATTCAGTTGGCATGAAAATACATCTCTTTTCTCTTTTAATGGCCAGGACAAACTCAAAAGGTAAAAGAAGTGTCTGGAAGATTGTTAGAAATCTATTAATGTTGGTGAACAGGAGCCCTATTAATACTACAATATAGAGTAGCACATGTCTGTAGGTGTCTGTGTGCACCATGTGTAAATAGAGGTTTGCAAAACTTCCTGTAAGGACGAAAGATGGAAAATAATACACTTACTTCTAGCGTTTCTACGTAAAGTTAAGGATGGACAACCAAAAAAGTATTCTAGAAGGATTTTTCACCTCTAAGGGTTAGTAGGAACACATTATTTATTTTATTAATCGAGCATTTTTAACTTTGTTTAGAGCTTCAAATACCAGGCATTTTTGATAAATGTCTTGTATTAAAGATTCTCTTTGATTCTGTATACTTCCAGATCAATGTGGTCTCATGGCAACCCCATAAAGGAGTTAATTATTGTCCCAAGGTTACAAGTGAGGAATTGTGTGTATGTGGAGTTTGCTGGTTAGAGAATTGGACAGGATTTACAATACTGAGTAGCAGAAACTGTAACACACGTGACTGTAGTAATAACCTTCTAAAACCTAGATGTAATGCTACTGTCACATGCTTTACAAGGCAGGGCGAGAAGGAAAAATGGAGAAGATGGCAATTACCTCTTTGCTTTACTTTTAATCCATTCTCATTAGAGGACTGTTAATGATTCACATATTCTTGTTTAATAATATATAGTAAATTTGACATGTATCTATTAAAATTTTATTCTAGTGAATGCTGCCTCTTTCTAGAAAACAAAACACAATAAAATAAAACACACACAGAAAAATAAGGTCATAAGCCAATTTAAATGGCAAATGCAGAAGAACGCACAGGAAGAGGACAGGCAGATGGGAGAGAGGTGTCTCATTAATTCATTCTCAAACTGCTATAAAGAACTACTTAAGACTATGAAGAAAAGAGGTTTAACTGACTCACAGTTCTGCAGGCTGCACAGTGAGCATGGCTGGGAGAATTCAGGAAACTTACAACCATGGCAGAGGGTGAAGGGGAAGCAAACACGTCTTTACCATGATGGAACAGGAGAGAGAAAGAGAGCGAGAGAGCGAGATAGTGAGAGAGAGAGAGAAAGAGGTGCCAAACACTTTTAAATGAACAGAGAGAACTCATTCACTATCACAAGAACAGCAATGGGAAAATCCACCCCCATGATCCAATCACCTCCCACCAGGTGCCTTCCTCAACATTGGAAATTACAATTTAACATGATATTTGGTTGGGAACACACAGCCAAACCATATCAGGTACTTTATAGTTCTCAAGACTTGTGTTGTCTTTTGATGTAGGGGAAAAAATAATACATAGAGGGAGGGGCAAAGGGAAGGGATTTGGCGTCATATCTTGCTTTCCGGGAGGTTATTAGTATCTTCATTAACTTGCATGACATGTAATGGTGCTTCCACATTCTGTAATAAATTTACACTGTATTAAGAAAATGAAAAAAGAATGCTTCTATATTCAGTGATGTTAATATGATGCATGCTTTACATGGACTGGGGCATTCAGACTGGACCTGGCACATAGTAGATGTTTAGGAAACAATGATTAAATGTTTAACTAAAGTGTCTTAATTATCGGAAAGGAAAGAGTAGTGCTTTTTTTTGGTATAGGCAATGATTTTATAATTGTTTCTGTTTTTGTATTCCTCTCTTTTGCTAGAAGCATCTCATCTAGCTTTTTCTCCTTTAATTTCAAGCAATTCTGCTCAATTCCAAAAGCACGTGACAGAAGGGATATGAGTATGTGCATGTATATTAGTGTCTAGGTGTCTGTATGCATGAGTTTGTGTCTATATATATATGTGTGTGTATCTGTGAGCGTACGTTCTTGTTTGTTTGTGTATATATTAGTTTATGTATATGAGCTGTGTGTATACATGGTTATGTAACTGTGTGCAATTGGATCAGTATGTGTGTTTGTTTCTATATATAGATTTGTGTGTTTGCCAGTCTGCATGTGTTTAAATCAGTGTGTGTGCATGTGTACATGTTTGTATGCATGTGTCTGTAGTCTATGTGCGTATGTGGCTCTGTAGACATCTGTGTGTCTCCTTGTTCACATATGCCTTTATGTATCTGTACCTGTAAGTATGAATTTGTGTGTATCTCTGGGTGACTGTGTGTAGGTAACTATGTGATTGTGTGTCTCTACACATGGACCATTAGACATATTTCCTACATTTTAAGTAAATGAAAGTGTTGTTTGCAGAAAAAAGAAGCTATTTAGAACCTAATGTTCTGGAAATATTAATATTAAAAGACATCTGCTTATTCCATAGTCTGTATTGTCTACATTTAGCCACAGGTGTTAACAAAATGATAAGCACTTGGAAAGTAGACAATCCAAAAATTGTAAAAGTATTCATATTAATCTTAGCTTTCTCCATGAATCAAAGTATTAACAAAGAAGAAAAAATCAGTGTAAGATTTTCATAGCTGGTATAAACAGGACTTATTTCTCATAGAAATATGCTGACACTAGGCACATTCTGAAAGCTTATAGTGTGATGAATCTGCTTCCTTAATATTAATTTACTTTTATAGTTTGTTTAATATAGTATTGATTAAATTAATATTCAGATTAATGATCTTTTAAATGCAAAGGAACTAAAGCAGTATTCTCTTAATACAGAATGATAACTGAAAGACTAAACCATTTGGAAATCAGTTTTTAAAGTATTTTATTCTACTGTCCTATTTCATATATCTTTACATATCACAGTATATATTAATTTATTATATCAAAGTATTATTAAAGTATAATCATAAATATGTAGAATTCAGGTGTTACCTACCTACATGTTGTACACACACACACAGAGACACATATATAACATAAATCAAATTTGTGTAAATAATCTCAAAGAAAGCATTTATTGAATATTTGATAAATGCCAGATATTATGCTAGGTACAGAAAAGCAAATTAAAAAGCATGTACTCCAATTTTCAGGGACTCAGTTTTAATTAGGTACAGAGCTTGCTACTTGATTTGTAGGTCCTGGTGAAAAAATAAAATCTTTTGCTTGAAAAGCCGGAAATATGCCATTAAAAGTGCACACAAAGATGTCTCCTTTCTTTTTAATCATCTCTTCCTCTCCAGTTGTCTTTTTTTTTTTTTTTTTCCCATTGAGATGGAGTCTTACTCTGTCTCCCAGGCTGGAGTGCAGCGGCGCAATGTCTGCTCACTGCAACCTCTGCCGCCTGGGTTTGAGCAATCCTCTTGCCTCACCCTCCCGAGTAACTGGGACTACAGGAACGTGCCACCACGCTCCACTGAATTTTTTTTTTTTTTTTTGTATTTTTAATAGAGACAGGTTTCACCACGTTGGCTAGGTTGTTGTCAAACTCCTGACCTCAGGTGATGTGCCCACCTCAGCCTCCCAAAGTGCTGGGATTACAGGCATTAATTAGCCACTACCTTGTCATTGGTAAAAATTTAATTTGCAGGCAAATTTCATTCTAAGCAAGTGATTAGCATTAATTTTCGCATTGGTTATACTGTGCAATGATAGTTTTAAATGTAAACATCAGAACATTTTAGCCTTTGATCAGAATTACTGAAATTGCATGCTTGTATCACACGGTTTATCCTTGGAGGGTGCCTTGAGTTGATCTGAAGAGAGAAACACAAGCCAGATTCAGAGAAGGTTAGAAGGAGGAAGAGATCATCACCCTAGACAGGAGTCAGCAGAAGGAATACATTAGAGCAAGGTTATACTCATGGAGCAAGAACAGACAGTCATAGGTACCCCGGGGTTGCCCTTCCTGCAAACTCCCAGGCCTGCTCAGTGTCCCAGCCAGGCATGGGGGTCTCGAACATTGAGCTAGACATTTCCATTTCTCACGAGCCTGCCACTCCAACCCATGGCAGATAGCCAACTCCACCAAAATCTTTAAACCTGTGTGCCAGGTTACACGAACAGAGGTTGGAAAGGCTCATTCCCACCAAGAGGCAGCCTCCCACTGGCCAGGCACCTGCCAGGTGTTCTGGGGTGCAGTCAGCCCAGTGTAGGGTGGCTGCCACAGTGTCCCCTCCCAAAAGGCCATAGAGCACTGTACCCAACTCTCCAGACACTCACAGGGTGAAAGATGGCAGCAGTGGCAGGGTGAGGATGGGGAGGGAAGGATGGGGGGCTTGGGGTACGTGGAGTGGGAGAGTGAACCGCTGAGAATCTGCTCTTGGGAGGCTTTGGGAAGTTGTATACTGATAAACCGAGGCTCAAACCCCAGGCACATGCTCCATTGACACATCATTCAAAGCATAAGTTTCAAGATAAAATTATTAAATATTTTAAAAATCACAATTGCGGTGCATTATTCTCTAAGCCGAAACCCTTCTGGAGAGGGTAAGGGGTAACTCGTCACACGCTGTGAAGTCAGCCATGGACAGGAGAGAAAGATGCATAGTTTATCTAAACAATTGAAATAGGTACAGGCGTAGCTTGTTTTATGGAACTTCATTTTATTGCACTTCACAGGAATTGCATTTTTAAAAAATTGGAGATTTGATACTATTAATATCAAATTCTTATTTTAATTTTTATTAATGGTTATTAATGGTAATGATTATCTGAAGTAGGTTTAGAGATGAATATGAATTTTCTGAGATAAAAAGGGATGGGAAATGGCACAAGAAAGCTCATGTCCAAAGTCTCAGAAACGTGGAAGATAATGGCATATTTGCAAAGCCGCAAATAATGACATACTAGTAATGTGTCCCTGCATGTATGTTTACGTATGCATTGGGGGTGAAAAAAAGATGCAGGAGAAGGTAGTAAGGAGTTGCAGTTGGTTGCATTGTGATAAAACTTCTGTTTCTCCATAAGAAGCTTGCGTTCCGTAGGGACTTGAAATGAATTAAGACTTATATATCTCAAACTCAAAAATGAGACCTCCAATGCCAAACAGTAAAAGGTAACAGGATAAATTATATTAATGCTTTACAGTCTCAAGATGTCAGAAATTCTTCATTGATACTGCAGCAACATCAAACATTCAAAGGTCTTAAGTTAGATTAGAAATTGGAAGAACAGAGCACGCATGATATTAGACTCTTAAGATTTCTCTGATTTCCTTCCATTATGATATGTCATTTATGTTATTAGAGAACTACAGTTAAATTCAACTTAGTGATGGGTGTTTAGGCCACTGTGACTATAGGTATATGACTGAACAGCACCCTGTTATCTATGGAAATTTTATTTTTTAAAACATTTTTATTTATTTATTTTTGAGATAGAGTCTCACTGTGTCACCCAGGCTGGAGTACAGTGGCATGATCTCAGCTCACTGGAACCTCTGCCTCCCAGATTCAAGCAATTGTCCTGCCTCAGCCTCCCCAGTAGCTAGGATTATAGGCATGTGCCACCACGCCCAGCTAATTTTGTATTTTTAGTAGAGACAGAGTTTCACCATGTTGACCAGGCTGGTCTCGAACTCCTGACCTCAAGTGATCCACCAGCATCCACCTCCGAAAGTGCTGGGATTACAGGCATGAGCCACTGCGCCTGGCCTGGAAATTATTTTTGAAAAATTACCATTTTATTTGTGTTTTATTTTTCAGGAGGAGATTGTATAGATATTTAATGTCTAAGCAAGGGAAACAAACATTCTTTTCCCTCTCTCCTCTATCTTGTTCATAAAGCAAGAATTATAAGCCTGCAGTGCGGCTTACAGGTAAAACCAGAAGCATTTACATTACGTATTCTTTGGCTTATGACAAAAGAAGAGACTTTTAGTGGTTACTAAGGAATCTGCCCTCTAAAAAGCAGAACCATGAGAGCGTCCCTAACCTTTCTTCATCTCCATAAAGAAGTGTTCATTTCTGATTTCCTCAAAGTAGGTGTGTTATTCCTGTTTCACGTAGCCCGGAAATCCTACACTAACTTATCACAATGATTGTGAATATATTTATTTATGTCTGTATGCCAGAATGTGCTCAGTTACAATATTTCCCTCTATCCTGACCTTTGGCTATTTTTTTTCTAACCAAAATCCCTTTGGGTAGGATCCACTGGGCAGGATTCATCCATTGGATCCTGCTCAATGGATCCCTGCCCAAAGGACCAATGAGAAAAACACGGCACCTATCTGGTGAGAGCAGGGCCATCTTTTTCTCATTTCTTCTGGTATATACAGGCCATCAGTATTGATTTTGGCTTACAGACAGCACTTAACATTTTTTTTATTAATTTGAAGTCAATTCAGTTAATTAGTTATAGTAATTAACTATGACTTTAAAATCATAAAGCAGAGAAGCAATTGTTAGTTTAATTTTTCAAAACCATGCTTAAAACTTTTTTTCTTAAGGTATAGCTTAGGTTACAGAGTCACTACCTCCGAGTTATAGACTCCTTTACCTGGGATTAAAAGAGTGGGAGTAGATCGTGTAGAGGTGGGTGTAGAATTATACCAGGGATTCAGTAACCCATAAGCATATTCACACTCCTCAATACTCAAGTGAATACTAAAGCATAAGTAATACTCTGTAAATGTTCATGGAATTTGGACTTGTTAAAAAGATCTCCTCATTTCCAAAAGAGTGAGGAATCTACAGCTTATTAGAAACCAAAACAGTTTATCAGTGTGTCTATGTATGTGTCTGTGCGTGTCTGGGGTGAATGGGGGTAGTCAGTTCAGACACATGGTGAAAGTACTGTCTTTTGTCCTGGTTAAGAGGGTGTGTTACTGCACCACAGGATTTGGCCATTTATGCCATCATCCTCATTTTCATCTTCACTCGTTAAAAATGAAATAACATTTTTAATAAATGATACTTTATTGAGTCTTTGCAGCATGTAAACACAGCCCAAGGTAATAAACAGACATTACTTTCCATTCTCAAAACAGTTCTTCCAGGTAAACATTCTTATCCCTATTTTATAAATGAGAAAATTGAAGCGTCCAGGGACTCAGAGATTTTGTCTCAAGTCCTAGAGTTCTTGAGGGCAGAGCCCAGGATTCAAACTCAAGTCACCGTGACTGCAGAGCCATTTTTCTTTTTGTCCTAATATGTTACTCAAAGTGCAGTTCATGGATTGGGTAGAGCAGACTCACCTGTGGGTGTAGATGCTTGGATAGAAATGCATTTCACATGGTTAGGGAGTATAATTCACGGGGCATTCCTTCCTGTGCCCCATCTCTAGAACTATAATCTCTGAAGGAGGGACAAAGGAATCTGCATTTGGACATGTAGCATTTGAGAATCACTACCGTGGACTACACTGTGGAAGAAAAAAATGTACTTTGTCAAACTCTAAGTTTCTATATAAAATCAAAATTGGGAGAGGTAAGGAATGGCAAAACAGGACATGATACTTGCTAAAGTAAGAAGGTACCTCCTTGCATCTGTTTTTCAAACCTCTCAGGTCCATATTGCTGAGTCTTCACTGGCCATAAACACTTCCAAGAACTTCAGGCTGATTGAATTGGGCACCAAATTTTATCATTGGGCAGCATTTGCTGTGGCTCTGACTTGGGCATTGGAGCTGCTGCTTGTATAATAACTTGAGTGTGTGTGACATCAAAGACCTATTTTTAGCATTTATATATTGCATATTTAAGCATACTGGGATTTTCTTAGTCTTTGTTTATAGTTTAATCTTTATATTCTAAGAAAATGTCATTTTTAGCTCCAGTCCAAATACTGTATAATCACAGCACTCTGATATAAACTCCAGAGCTGAACTTGAGAAAACTTAATACATTCCATTTCATAATGTAATAACCAAGTTTAAATCCAACTGCACTAGGAAATGACCAAGAATGTGAGGGCAGTTTAAAGCCTAATGATCATATTCACTGATACTGATGGTGATGATGACACCCATGGCCTAAAATGACTGTAGCCAAGGAAAGAAAAGTAATTGATTCTGAGCTCGTAAAAAAAAATTTTTTTAAAGAAAATTGTTTCATTCAGGAATTGCTCTTGTGCTTTCCCAAAATGCCAAAAAACAATAATAATTTTCAATAGTTTTTCTTCTATCCTCCTTGGCCCAAATCCCAAATCAGGAAAGATGAAGCTTCTAGCTCCCCATTTGTGTCATACTGACTCTAGATACTCAACACCTATTTCTTGTTTTCCACCTGTTTTGTCCCTCAGCTTGCTGCAGGAGGCAGCTTAAGCTTAGAGGTTAAGAGCACGTGTACTGTGAATAGACTGTTATGAATCAGAACTCTGCCTCTTTATAATTTTGTAAAGAAACTTGACCTTGTCACTCTTTGGACTATTATTCCATCCCCTAAAAATAGAGGTGATAAGAGTGCCTACCTCATAGGGATTGTTTTGAATATTAAGCAAGATCATATATGCAAAACAGTGAACCAAGAGGCTGCCCCACATTACATTCTCTGAAATGGTAGTTATTATTAATAAACCATTGTACATTTTAGAACAAAGGACTGGTAAAGCCATTTCTAAGGATGATTAATTTAGAATTCTAGACTGGAGGGAGTTGGCCAACAGACTAAGGGATGAGAGAGGAGGTGCTGACGATTCTACAGCTTAACATGCAGAGTTTGCGCCAGAGCGGTGACAATGTAGATTCTTAAAAAGAAGGAGAAGAGACCTTACATCGATTAATTGATTTTTAGGAGCAAGCACTGTGCTCCGTGCTCACCTTTATTAATTCATGTATCCAGGTTTGAAACTTTGAGAATTAACCACAAAGCAATAGTCAGAAAAGATGGAGTAAAATACTTTATTTTATAGGCGGTCATGGATTACACTGGTAGTAGAAATAGAAGAACTGGAGTCACTAACACGTATTGGCTCTAAAAGCCTCAGCAGATCATTTTACCTTCATGGTCATCTACTTTTGCATCTGTAAAATGTGGGTAATACTGCTTTGGAGACAATCAGCAGGACATTTGCATACATTAGAATTTATGAAGTAATTTTTCAGGAATTATAACATTATAATTTATCCTCAATGTCTCCTGTTTCATTTTTCCTGATTTCCCTCCTAATGGAACTGATATTCTCATCTGCTCACTAAGCTGTAGAATTGCTATAACTTATACAAACCAATACCTATACACTTGTTTCCGGTGTCTTTTTTTTTTTTTTAATATTTATTTGACTTGGCCATTGAGTACCAAGTTAGATGAGCTTTCATTATTCTTTGATATACATCACAGTGTTCGCTTTGAGGCCTTCCTTAGTCCTGCCACCTTATTTCCTACATTTGACCATTCATTTTCTGTGGTCACATAGCAATTTCCACGTACCTCTTAGTACTCGCGTCAAATTATCTTATAATTGTCTACAAGCTCCTACTAAAAAAAGCTTATTCATTTTTGTATCCATAGCACCTGGCATGGCTTCTGCCAGGGAAGTGGCATGCAATAAATTGTTAAAAATGTAATAATTTTAGCTTATTGTTATTAGTACTGTGTGTATTCGGGGGCATTCCCATTTCAGTTTGGGACGCATCACCATGAGGGATAAAATCAGAAATCAAAGAAGAAATTTCTACTAAGCTTCATATAATACATGAAAAAAATCCCAGCATATCTAACATATTTAAGAAATAATGGTGCAGTTATTCATATAATACATTATACGACGTTTCATAGAGTATATAGTATGTGAGACACGTCACTTTTTCAAAATGAATGCTAGATCTTTCTGGCTCTAACCTGTTAAAAGGGTCCTGTGGCTTCTTTCTGCATTCAATCCTTTGCCCCCTTACTTCACCCATACTTCTGTCGTCAGTATATACACAGTCACACCAAAAATTCAAATACTTTCTGATGTAGTTGCTCCCTTTTTTTCTCATCAGCTATTCATTTTATCGTTAGCTACAAAGTTTAATTAGAACTTTGATCTCATGATTCTTTCATTATATCCATCTTACATTATCCTGCCTTATACCCACGGTTAAAGAGTTGCCACTTTATACCCAGGATAGAGGAGTTGCCACATCGTGAGCATGCTGGCACCAAGTGGAGGCACATCCAGGTTTTTCAGCATTCTCCTGGTAGGGTTGATTAGCTCTCGGAAGCTGAGCATATGTTTAAAATCCTTAACCAATATCACTTAGATTTCCTTATAGTCGCATCTCAGTCTATAGCTAAATGGACATGAAATCAATATGCACTCATGGAAAGCTAGCCCCTGTGAGATACATTCTAAATAATGCAGCATATCGTAACAATTGGATGGTACATAATTCCCTCCATCTAAAATAAAATTGATTTTTGTCCTCTAACTATTATCCCAGTACTGCAAAGGGATCTATTTTCATTTAAAGTTTTAAACTTTTCATCCATGCACCATAAACAAACATGAAAAGATTTCATAATAGGATTGTCCACTCTCAGCAGCAAAGAGTGCCACTACGAATGCTGAAGGCTAAGAAGTAATAAACC